>NC_090309.1:23341716-23644746 GCF_039906515.1 Pseudorca crassidens | reverse complement strand
CACTTTAGGTAACTCCTGTCTCCTTGCATTGTACCCATCAATGACCAAGTGAGAATGATGGACTGAACTGAACAAGAATCATTAGGATGCAATGTGATGCTTGTTGGACAGATTTCTTTGAGGTTTTACAACAAATTCTGCCAATGAATACAAATATGAAAATTTCAGATCATGTTTGCAAACCAAATTGGATACAAATAAGGCCAAGTATAAATGATTTAAAGATAAAATGTCTGGGACATGGCCAAAACTCTGGAAACACTTTTGCTGTTCATTTCTTCTGGGTATCTTTGGTGAGGATGATGTGTGTTTATTTTATTTTTTTGTTTGTTTCCTTTTATGAATGTTAGAAGTTAGTTACTATAATAAATTCTTTAGAGATTTTTCAATTGGGGAGATTTTTGCCATTAGGTTAGTGTGCAACTGATGCTACAGTGGTCCAAAAACCACAAACAATATACTCCTATCACTGTTCATAGATTTTTCCCTATTTGGTAACACCACTTTAGTATGTAACCACTAACTTAACCTTTTAAAATAGGGTGCTCTTGTCAATTTATAATTTTTGGCACTATGAGGCAGATGTTGTCTGGAGTAGAATATGTTTTCTATCAGACATATACCTTCCTATAACACACACAAGTACACATATACATATATATCTCTTGTCATTCTAATTAACAATGGAAATTCCACCAAAGTCCCAAGATACATAGGATTGAGGTTTTAATGGCTTACATAGCCCTAGGAATTTTCTATAGGTTAGCTTCATGAGAACTTCTTATTAATTCTTACTGCCAAGTTAACCAAAAAAAGCCCTACAGGATCAGTTCATGTGTGGGAACATTTCCTGTTGATACAGATGTTCTGTCTTACATTGGGCTAATGTGAGTATCACAGGTTGAGTCAGGAAAGAAAATATACAGTCATCTGATCGAATTAAGTATTTTTTTCAACTGAACTCAGTCAATCTATAGTAAGATTTTAGACATAGACTCTCATGCAAAAATCTCAGAATAAAGGTAGATTTTTCTGATATTATTATTTTTTACTTGATTGATTAAATTAATAGCTCATGGAGGCATCAGATTTAAGATCCAGTCTGTACTCCTACATGAATCTGAATCACATTTATTAAAATTTCAGTATCTTCTATCTACAGACATGCCATGGTCAGTTTTCAACAATTTTTTTCTAGTGTGAACAGGATAAGAAAAAATATCTCTCATTTATATAGCACCTTTCAATCAGAATGTTCTTTTTTTTTTTTTTTGAGGTACGCGGGCCTCTCACTGTTGTGGCCTCTCCCATTGCAGAGCACAGGCTCCGGATGCGCAGGCTCAGCGGCCATGGCTCACGGGCCCAGCCACTCCACGGCATGTGGGATCCTCCCGGACCAGGGCACGAACCCGTGTCCCCTACATCGGCAGGCGGACTCTCAACCATTGCACCACCAGGGAAGCCCCGGAATGTTCTTTGTACACTGTACATGGTTAATTTTTCCTCTCAAAAACACGTATTAAACTCCCACAGATCTATTAGCAATTTCAAGGACCTATTTTAGGATTATGTTAGAGAAAGGCTTTAGCAGAATATGAAAGCCTGGTATAGCCCTCACTCAACTTAAGGAAGTTCAAGCTATTTTTATATTGTAAAGTTCTATGCAGAAATATTGTTAAGAACATAATAAAAAATATCCAGTGGATTTGCAATAGGCAATAAGTAAGAGGGAGCCCTGTCACTTAAGTAAAAAGAAGCCTAAAATTTTAACTGAGTCAGATCCAGATGAAATAGGACGAAGTAGACCTCTGATCTTTTCTGGGCAGTCCTTCTTTTTGCCCCCATTAAATCATCCTTTGCCTCTTCCTATTCTCGAGTACTTGAATTCTTGTTATATTTTCACTGGTCACCCTATTAAAATTGCTTTCAGGAAAGGACAGGGAATTTACTCAACCCTATACATGTGCAAGTGTTAACAGTTTTATTTGACCTCTCTGGGGTTTTATATTTTAAAAGCTAATAAAACTTGAAAGTGAGGAATATAATTTCAGGTAGTAAGTTGAAGAGACTGAGCCTTCTCTTTGCCTTTCAGATTGTATAACAGGATAGTCACCAGTTTCATATATTCTTTTTACGTTAGGCTTGTCTTAACCTTATAAATGCAGACTGGCAAGCTCTGAAATCTCACAGGATGGTTTGACTTATTCTGAGGCTGATTTGAAAACTGAATTAGAGGTGAGAAAGGGTAGATGATTGATATTTTTTAAAAAGGTCAGATCTTTTTGGGGAACTTAAAAAGTGTCTGCCAACTTCAGATATACTTAAGTACATGGTTGGCATTATGTGTGATATAAGTAAATGTATGCTATTAAAACCAAATACAATATAATCAAAGGCAAAATGAATTTATTTAACCTAGGAAGTAGAATTGAGAGTTTATATTGCATGATTATAAGATAATTTGAAAGAAAACTACAAACTAAAACAATACCCAAGGAAGGACAACAAAATATTCTAGCAGGCAACAATGTATAAATTAATAATAATAATGATAAGGAACTAGTATTATGAATGTGCACATTATTTCACACATAAATTTACAATTACCTTCTTATAATATGCCCTTCTAGGTGAGTGATAGTGTAATCCATTTAGGACAGAAAGTGAGACATTTTCAATATAAATGGAAAGGAAAAAGAGATTTAGGGAGATAGAAGACAATTACCCAAAATTGAATTTTGTCAGAACCATAGATTAACAGTCCTATCCTGGGAGAAGTATCCTGGAATCTTTAATGCTCACTATTAGCCAGGATCATTCTTTTATTTTTCACTGGGAAGACATATGATATTTTATCCTACTGAGGTCTTCCAGTGTTTACTGTTTGCTCAGCATTTTTGCATACCAATGCCTTTTACTGCCTTCTCCAGGAAGAATATATAGTTTACATTTGGATCTTCAGAGTTGCTGAGTAGTCTGACGAGGTCTTTTTGAAAAGGTGGTGTGCTGAGCCATATAATAAGAGATATTATAACCCTTTCTGGCATCTCTCTTTGAGTCCTGCAGGACAGTACACTGTTGAATAATGATTGCATGAGCATAGTCAGATCACCCCCAACTCCATCCTTAGTGTTTCCCAAAAGAAAAACTGAAATCTTTGGATAAAATATTTTCTTTGGGAAAAAAAGAAGCTATTGAGAGAGGTTAGATAGCAAGTGCAGGTATACAGCAGGGCAGGTGAATGAAATTGGTCCAGTATCTTTGATTCTACTGCTAAACAGAGTGGTGGCTGATTCCTTTCCTATCACTTTCGATCTTTTATTTTTCTCCATTTGTACACATGTCAAACTTCATGAAAATGTTGTAATTCAGCTGCTCCCCAATAATACACAATTTAATCATCCTACCTTTGTACAAATCTGTGTTCTCTGAATGAATCCAGGGACACTGCTTCTGATTATGTGTACAGAGTTCTACATCTTACAGACTACATAATTAGATTGCAAAACAGTACAATGTAGGTTATAAAATCATTGAAAAAAATCAGCACAACCTCAGCTTGGTTATCCATACTTTAAAATGGCATATTCTATACTGTAGAGAACAAACATTGTCTCAACTTTCATTTCATATAGAGTTGCAAAGGTAGAAAAAAAATGAACTTCCACTTAAATATTTAAAACACCCTTTTGCCAAATTTGCCTTAGAAGTTCAGATTACTGTATCTGATGCACAGTAATAAGATATTAACATTAAAATGATTTCTAGTCCAATCTCTTGATATTATAGATAATGAAACTGGACATAAGTGGAGTTGAGGATTTGACTAACATTGTATAGTAGTTAGTAGAGCATCTAGAGTTTATACTATAGTCTACTTTTAACCAGTAACTAGTTTAGCAATCTAAATAGTCTTACCATATCTTCTAGTCAAGTATATCTCAAGTAAATTCCTGTATTGAATTAAAAATTCTGTGTTTCTGCCATAATTTATGCATCCCACTTAAACATATAAAACTTGTAAAATTGTGTGGTAGTTGGATTCTGAGGTGGTTCACCAATGATTTCTTCCTCTTTGTATTAATGTCCTTGTATAATTGAGTGGGCAGGAATTGTAACTTTCTTCTAACTAATAGAATACAGCAGTTGATGGGCTATTACGCATGATTGTAATTTTTGCCTTCCTAACAAAAAGCCTGCTTCTCATTTTATGAACTGCCCTATGAAGAGACCTGGGTGGAAAGGAACTGAGAGCTACCTCTGACATCCAGCAAGGAATTCAGTCTACCATTCACACAGTACAAGGAATTTAATCCTGTCAACAGCTGTTTAAGTAAGTTTTCAAGAAGATTCTTCCCCAGTCAAGTGTTCAGATAAGTCCTCAACTTAGGCCAGCACCTTGATTGAAGCCTTGTGAGAAACCCTGAAACAGAGGACCCAGCTATGCCATGCCTGGACTCCTGACCCACAGAAATGGTGAGGCAATAAGTCTGTTTGTTTTAAGCTGTTAATTTTGAGGTAATCTGTTATGCAACAATAGATAACTAATATAATTTGCTTTTGAGTAAAATAGCAAGGTACAATGTTTAAAGGAGATAAATCTTGTCTACAATCAAGGGAATGTAACTGCAACATACAAACATTAAGTTTTATCCATACTTCAGGGTAGGTTAAAATCAGTCATGAAACCCCTATTAAAATGATCATAAAGCAAGTGCACAACCATGAATTAGTAAAAGCAATAATAAAAATGGAATTAATAATAGAAGTAAACTATAATTACCTTCCAAAATGTCTTTACACACAACAAATGCTTCTTTGAATGTCACTCTTTACTTGCCTATAGATCCCCTTACTGAAGTGCTCAGAGTGTCATCTCCAGGAAGCCACCTGTGACCTCCAGTGTCTGTGTATGATCTTGGCTTAATTTGCCCTCCCTAAGAATTTACTGGTTGTGTCAGTTATGCAGCACCTAAAATATGTTACTGATAGTACTGGTGGGAGAATAACCCATATCTTGCCTCCCTAATATGCCCCTCTAAGTAAGTGAAACTTCGTGAGGTCATGTATAATATCTTTTACCTCTCTAATACCAGCATAATATATAGACATTTATGGCAGACAAGATGCTTACATATCTGTCTTTGTAGGTTATGTTGCTGATGTTATCAATAGAAATAATCTGTCTCTTTTATTTAAGGGAAAATTCAAATATCAAAAGTTTTCAAGACATGAGGAAGTCCATTTGCCTTATAGTAGGAAATTTGGTAGCATGTTTAGTATTTTCAGACCTAGACCCTCCTTGACACTGGTGTATTTACCATCACCTAGTCAGTTACCTATGCATTATACACAGCCTAGTTGTAAAACCAGCTCTGAAAAACATAGTTAGTTCCTCTGAGCAATTATTGATTTTTCTTCTGGAATTCAGGTAGCTAATTAGACTAACACCTTACCCCATCTTTAAATTTTGTGATAGCCTTGTGACCCTGGCATGAGTGAGACCAACATGCTACTAGGTAGTATTTTGCTATATGACCTTATGCTTAATCATCAAGGTATGCTGCTTGAAGTCACAAATTTTACTAGGAGAAACACGTGAAACTGGTTGATAGATTGATACCCCAATCCTGATGCTAAAGCATTTAAACACAAGAGGACTCATGAACAGTATACAGAAAAATTTGTGTTGATTACTTCTTTTGAAGGTCAGTCTCCTCTAATCCTTTGAATCTGTTGAAAATTTGTAAGGTTAATTACTCCTAATTTAATAGCAAATCATGTTTGTCATAAACAAGATTTAATAAAAATTTTAAAACTGAGAAAAAAGTTATAAATACCAATCAAAAATCTACCTCTCATAGAGAATCATTGTTAGTATGTTGGAGTACTTTATGGAAAATTCAAATCATACTGTATAGGAAATGTTTGTGTTTTTCTTTGGACATTGGCATATAATTTTTCTTCTGTCTGGAAAATTCTTCCAAACATTCTTTGTCTGCTTAAATTCTACTCATACTTCTTGTCTCATCCTAGACAACCACTGAGGAAGTCTTGACAAGTCACAGTTGACTTTGACTCAACAAGCTATGCTCACCAAATTTTTATTGTGTTCCCTTAGTACCTTTCTCTTTTATCTCAACACATACACACACAATATCACATTTAAAAAGCCTGATTCTTTGTTTAACTCTATACCTAGGCTAAAATCCTCATGAGAGCAAGGACAATGTTTTGCACAAAACTGTACTGCCAAAATAGGCATGTATCAAAATAGTAATAAACATTTTATAAACAAATGTCTGGGCAAATGAATGGCCTGTTTTAATACATAAATTAAATTATGAGTATATTTGATGATGATCAAGTATTGAGAATAATATTTTGAATAGCTGTGTAATATTCCATCACATGAATGGACCATTCTTTATTGTGAAATTCTTTTTTGTTGGTGGTCATTGATGCTATTTCTAATGCTTTGCTATTTTAGATAGCAATTCAGTGGTTCATTTTGTAATATAATCCTAATCTCTTTCTCTGATGATTTCCACAGAATATATTCCTACAAATAGAATATTTTTAAGGCTCTTGATGCTACTGCCAGATTACTTTTTTGGAAAGATAAATGATTAGTAATGTTAAAAGTGGGTATAATTTATTTCTTTTCATTTTCTTATTTTATAGGTGACAGCATCAGATTTCATATTATAGTTATGTGATGAAGGTCAAATATTCTGTTTGTGTATTTACAGCTTATCTGTTACAATAATTTACATGTCTTCATTTATTATAATATTTCCATTTCTCATCTATAGATTGTCTGCCAGTATCCCTGGTTCATTTGTTTATTGGAGTGGCATGTGATTTGTGGAATTATTTTTATGTCTGTATATTCTGCTACACAATGGCAGAAACTAGAAGCTTCTACATGAGCCAAGTAGCATACAGGTTAAAATAAACACATGTTCAGATCCACCAGAGGACAGACAGCGGAAGCAAGGAAAAATAAAATCCTGCAGCTTGTGGAACAAAAACCACATTCACAGAAATATAGAGAAGATGAAAAGTCAGAGAATATGTACCAGATGAAGGAACAAGGTAAAACACCAGAAAAACAACTAAATGAAGTGTAGATAGGCAATCATCCAGAAAAAGAATTCAGAATAATGATAGTGAAGATGATCCAGGATCTCGGAAAAAGAATGGAGGCAAAAATTGAGAAGATGCAAGAAATGTTTAAGAAAGACCTAGAATTAAAGAAAAAACACTTAAAAGAATTAAAGAAAAAACAAACAGAGATGAACAATACAATAAGTGAAATGAAAAATACACTACAAGGAATCAATAGCAGAATAACTGAGGCAGAAGAATGAATAAGTGACCTGGAATTCAGAATGGTGGAATTCACTGCAGCAGAACAGAATAAAGAAGAAAGAATGAAAATAAATGAAGACAGCCTAAGAGACTTCTGAGACAACATTAAACACAACAACATTTTCATTATAGGGGTCATAGAAGGAGAAGAGAAAGAAAAGGACCCGAGAAAATATTTGAAAAGATTATAGTCAAAAATGTTGCTAACATGGGGAAGGAAATATCCACCCAAGTCCAGGAAGTGCAGAGAGTCCCATACAGGATAAACCCAAGGAGAAACATGCTGAGATACATAGTAATCAAATTGGTAAACATTAAAGACAAAGAAAAATTATTGAAAGCATCAAGGGAAAAATGACAAATAACATACAAGGGAACTCCTATAAGGTTAACAGCTGAATTCTCAGCAGACACTCTACAAGCCAGAAGGGAGTGGCATGATATACTTAAAGTGATGAAAGGGAAGAACCTACAACCAAGATTACTCTACCTGGCTAGGATCTCATTCAGATTCGATGGAGAGACCAAAAGCTTTACAGACAAGCAAAAGCCAAGAGAATTCAGCACCACCAATCCAGCTCTACAACAGATGCTAAAGGAACTTTTCTAAGTGGGAAACACAAGAAAAGAAAAGAACCTACAAAAAAAAACAACCCATAACAATTAAGAAAATGGTAATAGGCACATACATATTGATAATTATGTTAAATGTGAATGGATTAAATGCTCCAACCAAAAGACACAGGCTCACTGAATGGATAGAAATAAAAGACACATATACATGCTGTCCACAAAAGACCCACTTCAGACCTAGGGACACATACAGACTGACAGAGAGGGGATGGAAAAATATATTCCATGTAAATGGAAATCAAAAGAAAGCTGGAGTAGCAATACTCATATCAGATAAAATAGACTTTAAAATAAAGAATATTACAAGAGACAAGGAAGGACACAACATAATGATCAAAGGATCAATCCAAGAAGATATAACAATTATAAATATATATGCATGCAACATAGTATCACCTCAATACATAAGGCAATGGCTAACAGCTCTAAAAGAGGAAATCAACTATAATACAATAATAGTGGGGGACTTTAACATCTCACTTACAGCAATGGACAGATCATGCAAATAGAAAATTAATAAGGAAACACAAGTTTTAAATGGTGCAATAGACCAGAAAAATTTAATTGATATTTACAGGACAATCCAACCAAAAACAGCAGATTACACTTTCTTCTAAAGTGCACATGTAACATTCTCCAGGATAGATCACAACCTGGGTAACAAATCAAGCCTCAGTAAATTTAAGAATATTCAAATCATATCAAGCATCTTTTCTGACAACAATGCTATGAGATTAGAAATCAATTACAGAGAAAAAAGAAACATAAAACACACGAACACATGGAGGCTAAACAATACATTACTAAATAACCAAGAGATCACTAAAGAAATCAAAGAGGAAATCAAAAAATACCTAGAGACAAATTACAATGAAAACACGATGATCCAAAACCTATGGGATGCAGCAAACGCAGTACTAAGAGGGAAGTTTATAGTGATACAAGCCTACCTCAAGAAACAAGAATAATCTCAAATAAACAATCTAACCTTACACATAAAGGAACTAGAGAAAGAAGAATAAACAAAATGCAAAGTTGGCAGAACAAAGGAAATCATAACGATCAGAGCAGAAATAAATGAAATAGAAACAAAGAAAACAATAACAAAGATCAATAAAACTAAAACCTTGTTCTTTGGGAAGATAAACAAAACCACTAGCCAGACTCATCAAGAAAAAGAGGGAGAGGACACAAATCAATAAAATTATAAATGAGAAAGGAGGAGTTACAACAGACACCATAGAAATACAAAGCATCCTAAGAAACTACTACAAGCAACTCTATACCAATAAAGTGGACAACGTGCAAGAAATGGACAAATTCTGAGAATGGTATAACCTTCCAAGACTGAACCAGGAAGAAATAGAAAATATGAACAAACCAATCACAAGTAATGAAATTGAAACTGTGATTAAAAACTTTCCAACAAACAAAAGTCCAGGACCAGATGGCTTCACAGGCAAATTCTATAAAACATTTAGAGAAGAGCTAATACCCATCCTTCTCAAACTGTTCCAAAAATTGCAGAGGAAGGAACACTCCCAAACTCTTTCTATGAGGCCACCATCACCCTGATACCAAAATCAGACAAAGATACTACAGAAAAAGAAAAATAAAGAGCAATATTACTGATGAATATAGATACAAAAAGCCTCAAAAAAATACTAGCAAACAGAATCCAATAACACATTAAAAGGTCCATACACCATGATCAAGTGGGATTTATCCCAGTGATGCAAGAGTTCTTCAATATATGCAAATAAATCAATGTGATACACCATATTAACAAACTGAAGAATAAAAACCATATGATCATTTCAATAGAGGCAGAAAAAGCTTTTGACAAAATTCAACACACATTTATGATAAACACTCTCTAGAAAGTAGGCATAGAGGGAACTTACCTCAACATAAAAAAGGCCATATACAACAAACCCACAGCAAACATCATCCTCAATGGTGCAAAACTGAAAGCATTTCCTGTAAGATCAGGTACAAGACAAAGATGTCCACTATCACCACTATTATTCAACATAGTTTAGGAAGTCCTAGCCATGGTACTCAGAGAAGAAAAGAAAATAAAAGGAATACAAATTGGAAAAGAAGAAGTAAAACTGTCACTGTTTGAGATGACATGATACTATTCATAGAGTATCCTAAAGATGCTACCAGAAAACTACTACAGCTAATCAATGAATTCGGTAAAGTTTCAGAATACAAAATTTATGCACAGAAATCTCTTGCATTCTTATACACTAATGATGAAAAATCTGAAAGAGAAATTAAGGAAACACTCCCATTTATCACTGCAACAAAAAGCATCAAATACTTAGGAATAAACCTACATAAGGAGACAAAAGACCTGTATGCAGAAAACTATAAGACACTGATGAAAGAAATTAAAGGTGATATAAACAGATGGAGAGATATACCATGTTCTTGGATTGGAAGAATCAATATTGTGAAAATGACTATGCTACCTAAAGCCATCTACAGATTCAATGCAATCCTTATCAAATTATGAATGACATTTTTTACAGAACTAGAATAAAAAATCGTAAAATTTGTATGAAGACACAAAAGACCCCAAATAGCCAAAGCAGTTTTGAGGGAAAAAAACGGAGCTGGAGGAATCAGACTCCTTGACTTCAGACTATACTACAAACTTACAGTAATCAAGACAGTATGGTACTGGTGCAAAAACAGAAATATAGATCAGTTGAACAGGACAGAAAGCCCAGAGATAAATGCATGCACCTATGGTCAACTTATCTATGACAAAGTAGGCAAGGATATACAATGGAGAAAAGGCAGCCTCTTCAATATGTTGTGCTGGTAAAACTGGACAGCTACATATAAAAGAATGAAATTAGAACACTCCCTAACACCATACACAAAAATAAACTCAAAATGGCTTAGTTACCTAAATGTAAGACTGGACAGTATAAAACTCTCAGAGGAAAACATAGGAAGAACACACTTTGAAATAAATCACAAGATATTTTTTGATCTACCTCCTAAAATAATGGAAATAAAAACAAAAATACACAAATGGGACCTAATGAAACTTCAAAGCTTTTGCATTGCAAAGGAAACCATAAACAAGACAAAAAGAAAGCCGTTAGAATGGGAGAAAATATTTGCAAATGACTCAATGGACAAAGGATTAATCTCCAAAATATATAAACAGCTCGTGCAGCTCAATATTAAACAACAACAACAACAAAACAACCCAATCCAAAAATGGGCAGAAGACCTAAATAGACATTTCTCCAAAGAAGACATACAGATAGCCAAGAAGCACATAAAATCTGCTCAACATCAGTAATTATTAGAGAAGTGCAAATCAAAACTACAATGAGTTATCACCTCACACCAGTTAGAATAGGCATCATCAGAAAACCTACAAACAACAAATGCTGGAGAAGGTGTGGAGAAAAGGGAACCCTCTTTCACTGTTGGTGGGAATGTAAGTTGATACAGCCACTATGGAGAACAGTATGGATGTTCCTTAAAAAACTAAAAATAGAACTACCATATGACCCAGCATTCCCACTACTGGGCATATACCCAGCAAAAACCAAAATTCAAAAAGACACATGAACACCTGTGTTCATTGCAGCTCTATTTACAATAGCCAGGTAATGGAACCAACCTAAATTCCCATCGACAGACAAATGGTTAAAGAAGATGTGGTACATATATACAATGGAATATTACTCAGCCATAAAAAGGAACAAAAGCAGGATGGATCTACAGACTGTCATACAGAGTGAAGTATGTCAGAAAGAGAAAAACAAATATATTAACGCATATATGTGGAACCTAGAAAAATGGTACAGATGAACCAGTTTGCAGGGAAGAAATAGAGAAAAAGATGTAGAGAACAAACCTATGGACACCAAGGGGGGACAGTGGTGGTGGTGGTGGGGTGGTTGTGTGATGAACTGTGAGAATGGATTGACATATATACACTAATAAGTACAAAATGGATAGCTAATAAGAACCTGCTGTATAAATAAATAAATAAAATTAAATAAAAAATAAAATAAACACATGTTCATTTATTTGTAATGATGCACACATGACGGGCATGTATTTTTCTGAAATAAAGTAGATAACTATTCCTATGGTAAAACTTATGAGGGCTTCCCTGGTGGCACAGTGGTTGAGAGTCCGCCTGCCGATACAGGGGACATGGGTTCATGCCCCGATCCTGGAAGATCCCACATGCCATGGAGCAGCTAGGCCCGTGAGCCATGGCCTCTGAGCCTGTATGTCCGGAGCCTGTGTTCCTCAATGGGAGAGGCCACAACAGTGAGAGACCCACGTACCCCCACCCCCCAAAAAAGAAGAAAAAAGAGAAAAACTCACGAGACAATAAAAGATGTGTCTGCTGCAGATATCAGCTAATTCCTACCATGTTCTGATTTCTTCTAGGACCTTAAGAGAAATAATGCTCCCTCTTTAAAACTTCTCAATGATTTCCCCTTCCTTAATATTTTTTATGATTCACACAAACTTTTCGTATTCACTCATCATACTGCTTTTAAATTAGGCACTGATTTAATTTTATTCCTCTAAATGACCAGGAAGCCACCATTGTAATCTCACATCTAGCCCATATCTGACAAATTTTGTTAAGGTATGTAGTTTAAAAATTAGTGAATTATGAGTGAATGAATGAGTCAAGTAATTAAGATGTATTTCCATTTATATTGTCATTGCAGATAGTGGGTGTACAAAGGAATAAGAAAACCAAATTTTGATGACTAGCAAATGTTAAGAAATATATAGACTCTAGCTTTTGTCTATTTCTCTATTTTTTTAGCATATTTTTTGGAGTATAATTGCTTTACAATGTTGTGTTAGTTTCTGTTGTATAACAAAGCGAATCAGCTATACATATGCATATATCCCTATATCTCTTCCCTCCTGCATCTCCCTCCCACACTCCTATCCCACTCCTCTAGGTGGACACAAAGCACCGAGCTGATCTCCCTGTACTATGCGTCTGCTTCCCACTAGCTATCTATTTTACATTTGGTAGTGGATATATGTCCATGCCACACTCTCACTTATTCCCAGCTTCCCCTCCCCCTACTCATGTCCTCAAGTCTATTTTCTAGGTCTGTGTCTTTATTCCTATCCTGCCCCTAGAGTCGTCAGAATCAATTTTTTTTGTTTGTTTTTAGATTCCATGTATATGTGTTAGCATATTTTTTTTTCTCTTTCTGACTTGTTTCACTCTGTATGACAGACTCTAGGGCCATCCACCTCACTACAAATAACTCAATTTCGTTTCTTTTTATGGCGAGTAATATTCCATTGTATATATGTGCCACATCTTCTTTATCCATTCATCTGTTGATGGAAACTTAGGTTGCTTCCATGTCTTGGTTATTGTAAATAGAGCTGCAATGAACATTGTGGTACATGTGGTACACACACTTTTTGAATTATGGTTTTCTCAGGGTATACACCCAGTAGTGGGATTGCTGTGTCATATATTATTTCTAATTTTAGTTTTTTGAGGAACCTCCATACTGTTCCCCATAGTGGCTGTATCAATTTACATTGTAACCAAGAGTGCAAGATGGTTCCTTTTTCTTCACACCCTCTCCAGCATTTATTGTTTGTAGATTTTTCGATGATGGGCATTCTGACTGGTGTGAAGTTAGATTTGCATTTCTCTAATAATTAGTGCTGCTGAGCATCCTTTCATGTGTTTGTTGGCAATCTGTATATCTACTTTGGAGAAAAGTCTATATAGATCTTTTGCTCATTTTTGGATTGGGCTGTTTGGTTTTTTGATATTGAGCTACATGAGCTGCTTGTATATTTTCGAGATTAATCCTTTGTCAGTTGCTTCATTTGCAAATATTTTCTCCCACTCTGAGGGTTGTCTTTTCATTTTTTTAATGGTTTCCTTTTCTGTGCCAAATGTTTTAAGTTTCATTAATTCCCATTTGTTTATTTTTGTTTTTATTTCCATTTCTGTACGAGGTGGATCAAAAAGGATCTTGCTGTGTTTTACGTCATAGATTTTTCTGCCTATGTTTTCCTCTAAGAGTTTGATAGTGTTTAGCCTTACCTTTAGATCTTTAACCCATTTTGAGTTTATTTTAGTGTGTTGTGTTATGGAGTGTTCTAATTTAATTCTTTTACATGTAGCTGTCCAGTTTTCCCAGCAAAATTTATTGAAGAAGCTGTCTTTTCTACACTGTATATTCTTTCCTCCTTTATCAAAGTTAAGGTGACCATATGTGCATGGATTTATCTCTGGGCTTTCTATCCTGTTCCATTGATCTATATTTTTCTTTTTCTTTTTCTTTTTTTTTTTTTGTCAGTACATACTGTCTTGATTACTGTTGCTTTTTAGTATAGTCTGAAGTCAGGGAGCCTGATTCCTCCAGCTCTGTTTTTTTTTTCTCAAGATTTCTTTGCCTATTCTGGGTCTTTTGTGTTTCCATACAAGTTGTGAAATTTTTTGTTCTAGTCCTCTGAATAATGCCACTGGTAGTTTGATAGGGATTGCACTGAATCTGTAGAGTGCTTTGGGTAGTATAGTCATTTTCACAGTATCAATTCTTCCAATCCAAGAACATGGTATATCTCTCCATCTATTTGTATCATCTTTAATTTCTTTCATCAGTGTCTTACAGTTTTCTGCATGCAGGTCTTTTGTCTCTGTAAGTAGGTTTATTCCTAGGTATTTGATTCTTTTTTTTTTTTTTTTTTTTGCAGTGGTAAATGGGAGTGTTTCCTTAATTTCTCTTTCATCATTATTTTTTTTAGGAATGCAATAGATTTTTGTGCATTAATTTTTTATCCTGCTACTTTTCCAAATTCATTGATTGGCCCTAGTAGTCTTCTGGTAGCATCTTTAGGATTCTCTATGTATAGTATCATGTCATCTGCAAATAGTGACAGTTTTACACTTCTTTTCCAATTTGGATTCCTATTATTTCTTTTTCTTCTCTGATTTCCATGGCTAAAACTTCCAAAACAATGTTGGATAATAGTGGTGAGAGTGGGCAACCTTGTCTTTTTCCTGATTTTAGTGGAAATGGTTTCAGTTTTTCAGCATTAAGAATGCTGCTGGCTGTGGGTTTGTCATATATGGCCTTTATTATGTTGAGGTAAGTTCCCTCTATGTCTACTTTCTGGAGGGTTTTTTATCATAAATTGGTGTTGAATTTTGTTGAAAGCATTTTCTGCATCTATTGAGATGAACATATGGTTTTTATCCTTCAATTTGTTAATATGGTTTATCAAATTGATTGATTTGCATATATTGAAGAATTCTTGCTTTTCTGGGATAATCCCCACTTGATTGTGGTGTACGATCCTTTTAATGTACTGTTGGATTCTGTTTGCTAGTGTTTCATTGAGGGTTTCTGCATCTATGTTCAACAGTGATATTGGCCTGTAGTTTTCTTTCTTTGTTACATCTTTGTCTGGTTTTGGTATCAGGGTGATGGTGGCCTCATAGAATGAGTTTGGTAGTATTCCTCTCTCTGATAAATTTTGGAAGAGTTTGAGAGGGATAGGTGTTAGCTCTTCTCTAAATGTTTGATAGAATTCGCTTGTGAAGCCATCTGGTCCTGGGCTTTTGTTTGTTGGAAGATTTTTAATCACTGTCTCAATTTCAGTGCTTGTGATTGATTATATTTTCTATTTCTTCCTGGTTCAGTCTCAGAACTTTGTGCTTTTCTAACAATTTATCAATTTCTTCCAGGTTGTTCATATTATTGGCATATAGTTGCTTGTAGGAATCTCTCATGATCCTTTGTATTTCTTCAGTGTCAGTTGTTACTTCTCCCTTTTCATTTCTACTTCTATTGATTTGACTCTTCTCCCTGTTTTTCTTGATAAGTCTGGCTAATGGTTTATCAATTTTGTTTATCTTCTCAAGGAAACAGCTTTTAGTTCTATTAATCTTTGCTATTTCTTTCCTTCATTTCTTTTTCATTGATTTCTGATCTGATCTTTACGATTTCTTTCATTCAGCTAACTTTGGGGTTTTTTGTTCTTCTTTCTCTAATTGCTTTAGGTGTAAGATGAGTTTGAGATGTTTCTTATTTCTTGAGGTAGGATTGTATTGCTATATACTTCCCTCTTTTAATTGCTTTTGCTTCATCCCATAATTTTTGGGTTGTCGTGTTTTCGTTGTCATTTGTTTCTAGGTATTTTTTGATTTCCTCTTTGATTTCTCCATGATCTCTTGGTTATTTATCTCTATGATTTTTAGAAACATCATTTTCTTTATTAAGCACTTATGTCAAGTTATCATTCGTAATATGGAAAACCTTGATGTGTTTACATGGGTTGAGTATTTTTTTCTTCCCATGACCTGTCAGGTGTTGCTGGTCACTTTATATCTTCAGTGGGAACTATTTTTCCAAAGGCAATAATGTTTTTTAAGACAGCGTATGGTGGGGCTATAGGCAATCCTGTAAGGCAAACTCTTACTTCCACTGAATTGTGTCATAGCACATGGTTAAAAGTGTGTGTTTCATTAGAGTGGTGCTGACCTGGGAACACATTTTCAGTAAGAGTATTTACTAAGTTTGAATACTATTTAGAGTAAAAAAACAAAACAAAACAAAAACATCTTTTAATTTTTTTGCCATCTTTACAATAATTGAATTTAATGAGCTTATCTTTAGTGGTCCACAAGGAATCTACTCTCTAATCAAGTCTAAATGGTGTTTTCCCTGGAGTTAAGAATTATACACACAGAGTAAAGAACATAGCCTAAAGATTTTAGAGGAAAAAGGAGGTATTTTTTTGAGAAATGAGTAAGATTTGGATTGATTATTGTTAAATCCTAACATACCTACACCTAAGTTCAAAATATTGTTCATTTACAATATCTCTGAAGTCAAAAGACACTTATAAACCTATTGAAGTACTGGATGTTAATGCTGGGTCCAGAGGCATAACACTACCTAAAAAGATTGCATTATTGCTTTAAGATTAGAAATTGTTAGATATTTTTTGCTAGTTTAAAGTCCTGAGAAATGTACTGAAATTATTATTATTTTTTTAACTGAAGTATTTCTATTAGACATAACATTATAAGAAAAAAAATTAATTTCCATTATCCTTAGATAAAAATATTAAAAAACTCAAAGGATAATATAATGAGTATCTACATATTTGATGCTCAAAATTAACATATAATGTCTATGATTTTCATATTTGCCTCAGAACATTTTTGTTAATAAATTCTTATACACAAAGTTGAACATCATTCTTGATTCTCTTTCCCTTACTCCCTTCCTGTCATCCTACTTTCTTCCTTCATAAAAGGCAGCTACCATATCATGAAATTTTAATATATCTCTCCATGTTTTTATATTTTAAATGCTTCTTGTGATTCTAAAAGTAGTATATGGTTTTTTTAATCTACTTTAACCTTTAACTCTGGCTGATTTTTTTTTTCTTGGCTTATAAGTAAAAATTTATTCTGGAACTTGGTAAAAAATAACAGATTGTTGGTTTACAGAGATAGAGGTTGGGGAGTGGGTGAAACGGTTGAAGGTAGTTCCATGGTACAAACTTCCAGTTATAAAATACATGTCTTGGGAATGTAATGTGCCACATGGCGACTATAGTTAAAAATACAGGATTGTATATTTGAAAGTTGCTAAGAAAATAGATCTTAAAATTTCTCTTCACAAGAAAAAAAATGTAAATATATGAGATGATGGAAGTTAACTAGACATATTGTTGGTTATCTTTTCACAATATATACATAGATCAAATCACTGTGTTGTCCACCTGAAACTAGTATTAATATGAAATGTCAATAATATCTCAATAACAATTTTTAATCTAAAAATAAAACAATAATGGATATAAATTGATGACATGCAATAGAAAGGAGATAATGGTGCAGTGAAGACCACATTGATAAATTGGTTAAAATAAAGCTTTCCAGTCTTTAGTTTTTCAAATTTTAAAATTAACATTTTTTATAGTTTGTACACTAAAGAAGATACAGGCATACCTTATTTTATTGCACTTCACTTTATTACACTTTGCAGTTATTGTGTTTACTTTACAAATTAAAGATTTGTGACAACACTGTGTCAAGTTTATCAGCACCAATTTTCCAACAGCATTTGCTCACTTTGTGTCTCTATGTCACATTTTGTTAATTCTCACATTTTGTTAATTTCAACTTTGTTCATGATTTTTTTATTTGTTATGGTGATCTGTGATCAGTGTTATGGTGATCTGTGATCAGTGATCTTTGATGGTACTTTTGTAATTGTTTGAGGGCACCCCAAACCACACCCATATAACACAGCAAACAATCAATAAATGTGTGTTTTCTGACTGCTCCACTGACTGGCCATTCTCGTGTCTCTCTCTCCTTCTCCTTGGGCCTCTCTATTCCCTGATATACAACAATATTGAAATTAGGCCAATTAATAATCCTACAATGGCCTCTAAGTATTCAGGTGAAAGGAAGAGTCTCATGTCTTTCTCTTTAAATCAAAAGCTAGAAATGATTAAGCTTAGTGAGGAAGGAATGTTGAAAGCTGAGATAGGTCAAAAGCTAGGCTTTGTAGCCAGTCAGCCAAGCTGTGAATGTAAAGGAAAAGTTCTTAAAGAAAATTACAAGTGTGACTCCAGTGAACACATGAATGATAAAAAAGCAAAACAGCCTTATTGCTGATTTGGAGAAAATTTTAGTGGTTGGGATAGGAGATTTAAAACAGCTATTTTGCTCAAAATAACATATGTATTTAGTATGCACTGTGTTTGTCCGTTTCATGTGTTTAACACTAGAGAGCAGAAAGACATTTTTTATTATTTAGTCATGAGTCAGTGTGTAGCCAACAACTTTTCCCTCTAAACTATGGATGATTTGTCATGTGAGAAGAACTTTGACAGATTTTATATGGCCTGAACTTAAATAGCACATCTGGTTCAATCAACTACAAGTAACTCTCCCAATTAGATAAATTCAAATGTGCATATTATACTGAAAAATGGTTAGTTAATTTTATGTAAAAAGGGTCTTTATTAATGTCTGTTGTTAAAAATATGCAAAGATGACCAGTGGATGGAATTTACAGAGAGATAAAGTTTGGCTACTTAAAACTTTTCTTAAAATTAAATGGTGTTTACAATGAAGTTGGCTTCCTTGAGAGGCAGTGGGCTTTCTTCCACATGCTAGAAAACCACATGATGATAATGCATTAGCAATAATTCAAGCACTGGTAGATAATTGGATTATATGGCATATCACATCCCATTGGGCCAGGGATTCTAGAATTCTATGATTCTTGTTTGTAGAAAGTACTGAGTCATTTGATCCCTTATATCTCGATAGAGGCCATGCCTACTTATGGTTTCTAAATTGACCACTTTTGAGGATAATATGGTTTTGGGTTTTTTTTAACGTCTTTATTGGAGTATAATTGCTTTACAATGGTTTGTTAGTTTCTGCTGTATAACAAAGTGAATTGAATCAGTTATACATAAACATATATCCCCATATCTCCTCCCTCTTGCATCTCTCTCCCACCCTCTCTATCTCACCCCTCTAGGTGGTCACAAAGCACCAAGCTGATCTCCCTGTGCTATGTGGCTGCTTCCCATTAGCTAGCTATTTTACATTTGGTAGTGTATATATGTCCATGCCACTCTCTCACTTCGTCCCAGCTTACCCTTCCCCCTCTCCATGTCTTCAAGTCCATTCTCTACATCTGTGTCTTTATTCCTGTCCTTCCCCTAGGTTCTTCAGAACCATTATTTTTTTTTCAATTCCATATATATATGTTAGCATACAGTATTTATTTTTCTCTTTCTGATTTACTTCACTCTGTATGACGGTCTCTAGGTCCATGAGGATAATATGTTTAATTCATCTTATTAATTAGCTTGTTTGTAATCGATTGAAACTTTCAGACTGTTAGGTTGCTACAAAAGCTTACAGTAGCAGATCAGCTAATTTTTAATACGGTGTTTGTAATTAAATGGTATTTTGCTGGAAAATTATGTTAATGTTCCTATTTTCAAAATGGGTCAATGTTAACTCTTTTGTAGACTGAATTCTATTTGGTGAAGGTTAAAAAAATCACTATAATAAATCTTTGCAATAGTTTGAGTTACATTATTTATTTTTTTAGTAAACTGGCAATTCAACTCAGCAAACAGTTTTGAACACTTGACTGTAAGCTTGCTTGACAGATATCTATATGTATATCTCTGTGTGAGATATAAACACACATATAGTATGTATGTATATGTTTATATATGTGTGCATGTGTATATAGATTTATATACATATATAGGTTTATATATATACACACACATTGTTTATTTAAAATGTATGTGCACAAATACATATAGCTATACTAGATAGTTAAAAATAATGCAGTTCAAAATCAACTTGATTTATGTATTATAATAATATTAATATTATATATAATATATATACTATATATTATATATAGTATATATATAATATATATACTATATATTATATATAGTATATATATATTATATTATAATATATACTATATATTATAATATATAATACATATATATTAACTAATATATATAATATATTAATATATGTCTCTTAAAATAAATTATAATCTTGCAACTTTCACCTCTTTAGAATATTCACTTACTAAATATTAAAGAATGACATTTCATTTTTAAATGAAACAAGGAAAAATACTTTGGCAAACAATGCAATTTTTAAAAAGACCCAGATTTAATAGGACATTCCCAGGTAGGTATTTTCCCACTATAAAATTTTAGCACTTCGTTTGCATTTCTATTTGTAACGTATCTACTTTTTTATAACATTCTGTGTTATTTTCCAACTCTATTTATATAAAACTTGTGGAAGATGGTAGACTGATTTGCTATGGATAAAAATACCTTATATTCAAATAAGCTTTATAAAATAGATTACCCATAAGTTCTTTACTAGTGAATCTATTCTCAAATTGCAGTACCATTTATCCATCAAAGAGAAGGAGTGGTCATAATAAAAACAGTGCTTTATGCAGTATTTATACTGCATAAAGCAGTATAATTTATATCATACAATTTATACAATTTATAAATCAAGGTCACAAATATTATCTCAGTTTGATATAGAGTCTCAGAACAAAGGCAGACATGGTGACAAATCAAGCTAAAATTACTCATCCTCTGAGTCAATGGGTATGGAATTGAAAAAAAGTACAGGCCTCGGAATTTTCTTCCCTCCCAGTCATGGTTTCTGATGAAGAGAAGCAAACAGATTGTTAGAAATTTAAATATTTCTCTACTTTTAGCTTGAACTCTATGGCTGTCCATTATCTGTCCATAAATCCAGCACACTCTTCAGATTGTACAGTTAAGAAGAGAACAATCTGTGCCTTTATCACTCCATCTGAATGGTATGTGAAGAGCCACAGGGGCAAACACAATGCAAAAAATGTATTGGTGGTTTTAAGCCTAATTCTCTCTTTTTATAAATAATTAAGGAAATGACTAACCTCCATGCAGACTAGGAAGGGTAGTGACATAACCCCAATTACTTCCACTGACAACTGAATTAATCTTCTTCTTTTCTTTTTCTCTTTTCACTGACATATGGGCTCCACTCAGCTGTGGAATATGATGGAACCTCACTGGGATCACATCTGTCAGGTTTACAGGGTAAATAAAAGCACTCAGCAGGTTTGTGTGCTACTGTGTGTGAATACAGAGGTGGATAAGTGCCAAATCTATGTCCTTGGAAAAACACTTTAACTTGTCGCAAAGAAGTTAAAGATCATTATCTATTACATAGGTGAACCCCACAAAATATCCTTTATGGGAAAATTCCAAGAAGAAAAATGTGAGCATCTAAAATGGCTTACACTAAGTTGGAATTTCTCTGCAGCTGACACACGCTTAGTTTAGACTCTGTTATGTTTTTCCTATGTGTGGCAAAAAATCACTTGATCAATAACTTAGACAATAAACACCATACCTATGCAGTCACAGTTAATTAAAATGTACTAGAATAAAAAAGCACATTGCTTTGTATATAAAAGTAACAGTTTTCATCAGGTATAGACATATTCTAATTTCTACCTGACCCTGGCCAGGGAACTGAAAATTTTATTCTTCTGTATGAAAAAAATTATCAAGCTTGAACAATCCATGTGGCTTATCTCAGGTTCAATTTTTCATGATATGGCATTTTTTTAAAATTAAATATGCTATATTTGGCAAAAGTTTAGATGGCTCAAACTACACAACCTACATATCAGTTATTTAGAGTATTCCCAGAAGACAATCACTTTAGTTAAAACTGAATCTCTTTATATTTTTACCTCGTTTATGAAAGTGTCATCTCATCAAATCTTTGAGTCAGTCTGATTTTCAAATCCTTTCATTTCATAGCAAGTGCTTATTGGACACATTCTGACAGTACCCTTAGGGATTATGATTGCTATACACGATATACATGATGTTTTCCTAGTACCAGAGGCACATTATTTGGCAACACTATACATAAAAGATAGAGTTAAATAGTTATATAATGCAATTTCTAACAAACTAATGCTATTATACAAAAACATGGGTTATACATGTGAGAAAGGAATTAGAAGAAATCTGGAGTCTGTACTTTTAATTTTCCTGAATTTGGGAAACAGAATATTCTGATGAGAGTGGCCAGTACACCTAACTAAGATGGACTTTCTTAGGTTAAGTTTCAAAAAGGAGGCGGTTGTTTAGACAACTCTACAGTCATTGCTCTAATGAGTCTGAAAGAGCCCAAATTCTCTGAGAACTTTATATAGGAAGGCAAGCTTTGAGCTGAATTTTAGTTGTTTATCCAGTGCAGAGAATGGGGTGGTGTGGGGTTGCCTGATAATGAAATCACCTTCCCTCCTGCATTTAGAGAAAATTTAGCTCTCTGAAATTTAAGTTCATGAGCAGACAGAGGAAAGAAAGGTCATACAACACCTGTGACATCTCAAATTTCATCTCCACATCTAAAATAAAGTAAGAATTTGTATGATAACCAATACTTACTTTTATTACTAAGTCTATTGGTCATAAAGGTAACTAAAATGAATCAATTTGAATTTTCTCATGGAATTTGTACATTGTACTTATTCTCTATAGAGTATATAACATTATAACAAAATCACCTTTTATTAATCTTTGGTAAATAGGCATAATATTAGATGTAAAGAATAAAAAGAGAAAAAGAGTAAGATGAAGTCTTGAATTCTTAGATCTTAGTCAATCAAAGATAGTCATCATAGCTGTTGCTCTATGGATATCCATTTTTAACCTCCAATTAGTACAACTAGGAAGTAATACACTTTAGGCAAAGACAAATGTTTTAATCACTGACTGGGCTATGGCCAACTGAATGCCATTTCCTTCAGTGACCAGGGCTTGGCCATATGTCAATGGGGACATTTCATAGGTTCAGGCTGGTCATTTGCTCTGTGGGTCCTTGTCCTTGAATCCTACCTCTATTCCTGCCTGGGCAATTAATAACAGCAACGTCCTTCATTCCATAGAGGAAGGAAGAACAAAATAGGTTTTTCATATTAGTAGAATTAAGCCATCAAAATGGAAGACAATCTAAATAGAGAAGACTTTATATAGAACAAATATTCTAATCTCTTTACTTTTTCAAATGTAAACCCCAGCCCCTAACAAGATGGCCCAGATTTGTTCCTTTGTCCAGTCTTCCTTCAGAGTTTCTCTGTAGATATGGAATAAAAAAGGAGAGGGCACAAATGAATGGCTAAATATCCTCTAGTATCAGAAAATTTAGCTAAAAGAAATGTGACAACTTCATACAGGCTCTCTTCCCTTATAAATAAATTCTCCTATGTATTCTAAAGCAGTTGTCCCCAACCATTTTGGTATCAGGGACAAGTTTTGTGGAAGACAATTTTTCCAGGGATGGGGTAGGGGGATGGTTTTGGGATGATTCATGTGCATTACACTTATTGTACACTTTATTTCTATTATTATTACAATGTAATATAATATATAATGAAACAATTATACAACTCACAATAATGCAGCATCAGTGGGAGGCCTGATCTCATTTTCCTGCAACTAGATGGTCCCAGGGGTGATGGGAGACAGTGACACCCTAAGTGTGTTGTTTATGTTCAGCCTACCCCATAAGATGCAGCTTAATTGTCACTTGTCACTCACCAATAGGGCTTTGATATGAGTCTGCAAGCAATTGATTTATTATGGTCTCTGTGCAATCAAACCTCTCTGCTAATGATCTGTATTTGTAGCCACTCCCCAGCACTAGCATCACCGCCTCAGCTCCACCTCAGATCATCAGGCATTAGATTCTCATAAGGAGTGCACAACTTAGATTCCTTGCATACGCAGTTCACAGTAGGGTTCGTGCTCCTATGGGAATCTAATGCCACCACTGATCTGATAGGAGGTCGGGTCCAGGCGGTAATGTGAGTGATGGGAAGCGGCTGTAAATACAGATGAGGCTTCACCCACTCGCTTGCCGCTCAGCTCCTGCTATATGGCCAGGTTCCTAACAGGCCACAGACCAGTACCTTCCATGGCCTGGGGGTTGGGGACTTCTGTTCTAAAGGATGTATATTGCTACTTACATACATTGTGTTGTACCCTTGGTTGTTTCTGCTTCTTAATTCTGTATAAATAAAAAATGTGTACTCATTATATAGTGACTATGTATTTGTTTTTAAATACATAGGAATGTCTCTGCAAAGCTATTTTCTTCTCTTAATATCCAAACAATTAGGAATTTTATATGGAATATTTGCTAACAAATTTTCAGAGATCAGCAAATTATATAGCTATACAGTATTTGAGACAATGTGACAAACAACCATTAAAATAATTTCCTCTTGTATATTGCAAGTCAAAATTTTACTTCTGTAGAAAAGGGTAATTTCAAAACATTCATAATGGTACATTCACAGTATGGTAATTGGTCGTGGTACCAAATAATTCAATTAATGTCTCCTGTTAAAATCTGTGTTAATATTTTTATTATTCACAATCATGTACAGTTTCCTGAGCAAATAGCTCTAGAGATACGGCATCTTATGGAAGATGTCTACTAGTTCTAAAAAGAACTAATATAAGAGTATAAGATACATATAGCTCTCTTTGTAATTTTTGCACACATTGTAGACCAATTATTAATTTCTAATTTTCATTCTAATTTTTAATTTACCTTTTGAAATGTTTTGAAAGATTGGTTTTCCTTGGAAACAGGACCTAGTTTATATAAGAATGTGTGCTTTGATTAAGTTACATTTACAAACCAGTAGAGGAAAAAAGTTTATGATCAAATTGTGTTGAAAATTGGTTAACTCCACATTTGAAGAATTATAAGACTCTTAGCTAACTCCTTACACCAAAACAAATAATTGTTTAATTGAGATAGAACTAAAAATTTAAATGAAATATAGGTGAATATTTACAAACTCAAGATAGGAAAGAACTTCAATAGTTTAGTCAACAAATATAGAGAGAGATCCTGGGGATACAGAGGAGAACAAAACTACACAAATACCTGCCCTCTTGGAGCTTACATTCTAGTGGAGGGGAGATAGACAAATAAGCAACATATCTATATACACTTTACTTTAGAATAGTAGATGATAAACACTATTAAGAGAAAGGATAAAAAATGTTGATTGTGTACTGTTTAAGAGTTGTGACAAGACTGGCCATTGTTAGGCCTTATGAGGATGATATATGAACAAAGACTTGAAGAAGGTGAGGGATAAATCCTAAAAATTCCTGGAGAAAGACTCAACATGAAGGAAACAGCCAGTGGAAAATGCCTAAGGTGAGTTCATCCTGGCATATTGAAGGAACAAGGAGGATAAGGGAAGGGAGAGAAGGAAGGAAAGTAATAGGAAAATTATTAAAACTATAGATAGATTTACTGAAATGATTGATGGGTTTAATTACATATGCATTTACAAATTTCTGAACATTAAAGGCATTGAATAAATTAAGACACAAAAGACAAACTGGGGTCAAATATTGGGAACAAATATAACAAAAGGTAATACACTAGATAGCAACATCTATGAAAGCAAGAACATGTTTTTGTTCACTGCAGCAACTCCAGAACTTAGAACAGGACCTTTTGTATGATGTCCACACTAAATACTTGTTGTTTAATAACCTTCTTGTGGCTGTAGAATATGGATTTCTTAGAGGTATTAGAGAGTTAGAAATACCTATCACAAGTCTCAAAATTTCACGCTGTTAAATTCAGTTATCATCTCTATTCCCTCATCTTGTATTATTTTCAAAGTAGTCAGTCTTAACATTATATTTTATATTTATTTTATTATAGTGTATCTATTAGGGTAACAGTTTTGTTTGTTCTCTCCTATATGCCTAATTATAGAATAGTTCCTGGTACATCACAGCTTTCTATAAGTACTTTGTGAATAAATGAATGAATAATTGTACTTCTAGCAAATAATCCAATTGAAATAAGGAATACAAAGATCTATGTAAAAGGATGCTCATTTCAGCATAATTTAAAATAATGAAACAATGGAAAACCTCACATTTACAAAATAAAGGTAATGATTAGAAATTATTGCATATCCATTTGGTGGAATATCATATAGGAATAAATCTTTACAAAGAACATTTAATATTACAAAATAATACTCACAATATGTTAAATTAAAACCGTGCAATTCTAAATCTAATGACATTCAACTAACCCTTGTTGAACTTGAATCATATATTAGCAGATGTTGAATAGAACTGAATTTCAGAATTTTAGAAGCCTAAAAATACAGTTAATCCAGGCATTATCTAACATTTCTCTCTCTCTCTCTCTCTCTCTCTGTATACCTATTCTCTTATTCAATATAATTTTTAATCAGGATCTTAATGGAAAAAATCACATTTTAAATGGAGTCACTGTCACTGTGATTCAGAGAAGGGAAAGAAGAGGATGGTGTGGGAAAGGCCCCGTGTCCTAATTCCTGAAATCCCATCCTCCTATTCCCATGTTGCTGTCCATGGAAAGCTCAGAGGCAACACTTTAAGATTCTGAGGCTGCCTCTGAAATTAGTGGAAAAAATTGTTCTGGTTTAATTGAGACCCAAAAGAAGATACTGAGATTCAGAATGTCAAGTTATTATCTGTGGATATGTGTCTTTTTAAAAAAAAAATAATTTTAATTTAATATATTTTATATATGACAGTACATAAATTTAATGTGTTACAAAGTACAATGAGTTACCCTGATACATTTATATATTGTAATATGATTGTTCTGGTAGTGATATTTATCACATTACATTATTATAATACAATATTATTATTTATATTCACTACATTGAACATTAGATCTCTATGGCTTATTTTCTACCCAGAAGGGCTGGGTTCCTTCCTGGAGATTCTAGATAAACTGCAAATTCTTGCCTTTTCCAGCTTCTAGAGGCTAGCTACATTCCTTGCATTCCTTGGCTCATGACCCCCTTCCTCAATATTCAAAGCCGGTAACATTATATCTCTCTCAACTATTCTTTCATTGTCACATCTCCCTCTCATTTTTTCCCCTCCTCTTCTTCCACTTAAAAGAGCTTTTTAGTTACATTGGGGCATCCACATAATCCAGGATAATCTCCCTATTTTAACCTGGATTCCATATGTAACCTTAATTTCCCTTTGCCAGGTAGCCTAAATATTCACAGGTTCACAGAATTAGAACATGGACCTCTTTGAGGGATCATTAGTCTATTACAAAGAACAGTTAAAGAAAAATTCCCCAATCTATCTCACTTTTTTTTTTTTAATACCCAACACATGCACATATGCATGCATGCACACACACATACACACACACATTTTCACCCACGCACAGTCTCTTCTGTAATGCAAGGAATTTTCATATTTCCTTTGGATGAAGACACATAGAAAAGCAGTAAATATGTGAATTTTATTTAAAAGAAAGTTATAAGTGGAAACCTACTTAACTGATCTCTACTTAACATACTCACAAAATTGATGGTCAATCTCTAAGTCTTCTAAAAAACATAATGTCTTATTTACAAAACAGAAGTAGAGAAACAGATGTAGAAAACAATTTTATAGTTACCAAGGGATAAGGGGGGAAGGATAAATTAGGAGATTGAGATTGACATATACACAGTCTTATATATAAAATAGATAACTAATAAGAATCTGTAAAGCACAGGGAACTCTACTCAATACTCTGTAATGGCCTATATGAGAAAATAATCTAAAAAAAAAAAAAAGAGTGGAGATATATATATATATATATATATATATATATATATATATATATACATATATATATATATGTATAATTGATTCACTTTGCTGTATACCTGAAACTAAAACAACACTCTAAATCAACTATACTCCAATAAAATTTAAAAAAAAAACTAAAAAAGGAATGTAAATCTTCTACAACATCCTGACCACTGTAGCTACACCTGGATATTCCTATTCCTACCTGTCACACTATAAGCAGACCAGGAGACATTTATGTTTCTCCCTTTTTAATATACCTTCCTTAAAATTAAATAACCAGTGCTTTTAAAAAAATTATTATTATTAACCAGTATCTATTCAATCAGAATTGAGAAATTGTCCACATTAATGTTTTAACAAAAATTTCTGTATGATATCACTTCTTGTAAACCACGGGGCTGTTGGAGAAAAGAACACAAGGCACGTAGATTTTGATGACTGAGAGGAGTCTAGAAAGTTTCGAATTTAGGGGCAGAGATGGAAGATGATAGCCAAGAATGAGGACCTCATAGGACCAGAAATTATAAGGGGAGCCCTAGGGAGACAGTTCCTGGATGAGATTTGTGCCAGTTAGTAAACTTTGCCTATTTTAAGTTTTACCTGGGCTTGCACACTCTTTTAAGTTCTGTTCTGCACCACCATTTTATTTTTCATTGAACACTTATCTAAGATCACACTGCCCTAGTTTTAAAATATTCTATTGTTATACTTTCACTGATCTCAAATTGATAGATTTCCCTGGTGCATTTGAAAGAAGTTTTTGAAAATGTTACTATGCTCTTTGCGTTCTTACCATTTCTTGGTGTCTCTGAATATAAAGTTCTATTTCCAGGCACTGTTTCTATAATAAATTTAAGAATTGGGTGGGTCAAGATTAATGTAATTTTAAACTGTCAATCAAATTCCACAGCTTCTCAGCTCATTAACATATATTGAATTGTTTTAGTTATTTTTCAACCAGATTTCATTAAAACTACAAAAGCTTATTTTATCCAAGCTTGGTAATGCTTGTTGATGACATTGTTGTCTAGAGAAATTAGGAATCTGAGCAGCAGTCAAAACATGATATTCTTGCAACTGAGATAAATTAAAAAGTGAAACATCCATAAGGCATTTTCATCATTTCATATTTCCTTGGGTTTCGAGCATCTATAGATCCAGTTACTAATAAAATGATCATAGAAAAGTTGCATTCTGGAAAGGTGACATGCTACTTTCCTCAACTATGTAATTTTTCTTTTCATTATAACAGAAGCCCTTAGTAAATAGATTATTATTCTATTCTATTCATTCACTTTATACTACCATGTGTAAAATAGATAGTGGTGGGAACCTGCTGTATAGCACAGGGTGTTCAGCTTGGTGCTCTGTGATGACCTAGATGGACAGAATTGGGGGGTGTGGTGAGAGGGAGGTCCACGAGGGAGGGGATATATGTATACATATAGCTGATTAACTTCCTTGTACAGCAGAAATTAACACAACATTGTAAAGCAATTGTACTCCAATTAAAAAATATATATTTAAAGGAAATCCCTTAAGTGTTTCAGAATTAAGTGGCCATTCTTCAAATGTAGGAATACAATGTAATGAAAATGTGAAAGCCAGGTGCTCTTACATTCAATCTTGGCAACGATGCTGGATGACAGGTCTTATTCCCACCTACTGATAAGGAACTGAAATCGAATGGAATGAAGTTACTTCCCAGGTTTGCACAGCATGGGAAAATCAGGATTCAGATAGAGTACTCCCAATTCAGTGCCATCTATTACTATTACAATTGCCCTTGAGGCAGAGCAGCCTGTGATTCAACCTCATAGGATGTCTTTTGTTGTATAATTGGAGAATGCTTAGCAGATCTTCCTATCTTCCAATTAAGCTATTTCAGTTAATTGCCTAATAGAATTTCACCAATTTATTGAAAACAAAAATAACCTTCTTGGAGAAACCATGGGAGAAGTATATAAGAGAGAGGAAGAAGCATTTGCTTATAGGGAAGATAGAATTAATTTTTAAAAATAATAAAAAAGAGCAAAGGGAAAAATGACAAAACTTGGGTTGATTTGGGATAGTCTGGCATACTACATTTTTAAAAAAGAGAAAAGTAAAAGAGGAAATCAGTTTTTATTTTTTAATTTTATTTTTTATTAAAGTATAGTCGATTTACAGTATTATATTAGTTTCAGGGGTACCACATAGTGATTCAATATTTTTACAGATTATGAACCCTTAAAAGTTATTACAAGATAGTGGCTATAATTCATTGTACTATAAAATATATCCTTTTTGCTTATTATTTTATACATAGTAGTTTGTATCTCAATACCATGCCCCCTCCCCTTTCCCATCCCCTTTGGTAATCACTAGTTTGTTTTCTATATATGTTTGTCTCTTTCTGTTTTGCATATACATTCATTTGTAGTATGTTTTAGATTCCATATATAAGTGATGTCATAAGGTATTTGTCTTTCTCTGACATTTCATTAAGCATAATATTCTCTAGATCCCTCCACATTGCTGTAAAGGGCAGAATTTCATTCTTTTTATGGCTGAGTAATATTTGATTGTATACATATATGCCCCATCTTCATCAATTCATCTGTTGATCGGTATTATTTTTGCCTCCATAATGTTATTGTAAACAGAGCTGTTATGAACATTGGGGTGCCTGTTTCTTTTCAAATTAGTGTTTTCATTTTTTCCAGATGTATGCCCAGGAGTGGAACTTCTGGGTCATATGGTAGTTATATTTTTAGTTTTTGGAGGAACCTCCATATAGTTTTCCATAATGTCTGCACAATTTATATTCCCTCCAACAGTGTACGAGGGTTCCCTTTTCTCCACATCTTCTCTAGCATTTGTTATTGGTAGACTTTTTGATGAAGGCAATTCTAACAGGTGTGAAGTGACACCTCATTGTGGTTTTGATATGCATTCTTTAATAATTAGGGATGTGGAGCATCTTTCTATGTGCCTGTTAGTCATCTGTATGTCTTCTTTGGAAAACTGTCTATTCAGGTCTTCTGTCCATTATTTGATTGGGTTAGTTGTTTATTTTATATTGAGTTATATGAGCTTTTTGTGTATTTTGGATATGAACCCTTTGTCAGTTGCATCATTTGCAAATATTTTCTTCCATTCAGTAGGTTGTCCTTTCATTTTGTTAATGGTTTCTTTCGCTGTGAAAAAGCTTTTAAGTTTAATTAGGTCCATTTGTTTATTTTTCTTTTATTTCCTTTCATTAGGAGACAGCTCCAAAAAAATGTTGCTAAGATTTATGCCAATGGGTGTTCTGCCTATGTTTTTTTTTTCTACTGGGAGTTTTATGGTTTCCAGTCTCATTAGGTTTTAATTTATTTTGAGCTTATTTTTTTATATGTTGTGAGGAAATGTTCTAATCTCATCCTTCTTCATGCAGCTGTCCAGTTTTCCTGGTGCCACTCCTTGAAGAGACTGTCTCTTCTCCATTGTATATTCTTGCATATTTTGTTTTAGATTAATTCACCATAGGTACATGAGTTTAATTCTGGGCTCTCTATTCTGTTCCATTGATCCTTGTGTCTGTTTTTGTGCCAGGACCATGCTGCTTTGATAAATGTAGCTTTGTAGTATAATCTGAAGTCTGGAAGGGTGATACTTCCAGTTTTGTTCTTTTTTAATTAAGATTGCTTTGGCAATTTGGGGTCTTATGTGGTTCCATATAAATTTTAGAATTATTTGTTCTAGTTCTATGAAAAATGTCATGGGTATTTTGATAGAGATTGAATTAAATCTGTAGATTTCTTTGGGTAGCATTTCTGTTTAACAATATTAACTCTTCTCATCCAAAAGCATAGGCTATCTTTCCATTTCTTTGTATCATCTTCAATTTGCTTCATCAAAGTTTTATAGTTTTCATAGTATTTGTCTTTCACCTCCTTGGTTAAGTTTTTTCCTGGGTATTTTATTCTTTTTGATTTTAAACAGGATTGTTTTCTTGCTTCCTTTTTCTGATAGTTAATTATTGGTGTATAAAAAAGTAACAGGTTTCCATATATTAATTTTGTATTCTGCAACCTCGCTGAATTCATTTATCAGTTCTAATAGTTTTGGGGTGGAGACTTTAGGATTTTCTGTATAAATTATTATGTCATCTGCAAATAGTGTCAGTTTTACCTTTTCCTTCCCAATTTGGATAGCTTTTTCTTGGTCTGATTTTGGTGGCTAGGAAATCCAGTACTATACTAAATAGAAGTGGTGAGGGTGGGCATTTTTGTTTTGTTCCTGAATTTAAAGAAAAAGACTTTTAGCTTTTTATCATTGAGTATCATTTTGGCTGTGGGTTTACCATATATGGTCTTTATTATGTTGAAATATGATCCCTCTATATCCACTTTGATGAGAGTTTTTATAATTGATGGATGTTTAATTTTGGCAAATGCTTTTTACACATCTATTGAGATGATTATGTGATTTTTACCTTTCTTGTTGTTAATGTGGTATATCACATTGATTTGTGAATACTCATCCATCCTTGCATACTTGGACTAAATTCCATTTGTTCATGGTGTATGATCCTTTTTATATACTGTTGGATTCAATTTCCTAATATTTTGCTGAGGATTTTGCATACATAGTAATCAAATATATTCATCTTTTGTTATAGCCTTTGTTTAAAGTCTATTTTGTCTAACATGACTATTGCTACCCCCACTTTCTTGTTCCTGTTTACATGAAATGTTTTTTTCCATCCCCTCAATTTCAGTCTGCCTTTAGCCCTGAAGTGAGTCTCTTGTAGTCAGTATATTGAAGGGTCTTGTTTTTTTTATTCAATCACCAACCCTATGTCTTTACCAGAACATTTAATTCATTGACATTTAAAGTAATTATTGATAGGTAGGTACTTATTGCCACTTTCTTACTTGTTTTCTGGTTGTTTTGTAGTTCTTCCCTATTCATTTGTTCTTCTTTCTACCCTTGTGCTTTGGTGATTTTCTTTAGTAGTAAGCTTGTATTCATTTCTTTCTGGTTTTTGTGTATCTATTGTATATTTTTGACTTGTGGTTACTATGGAGTTCATATATGTTCACCCATAATTATAGATACTTGCTTTTAACTGACAGTTATTTAAGTTCAAAAACACATTCTAAGAGATCTACATATTTTATTCTCTTCTAGGCACATTTTGTGTTTTTGATATCATATTTTACAACTTCATGTTTATTATATTTTACATTTTTTTTGCCTTTTAATCTATGTACTTATTTATTTGAGTAATCTTCGATTCTTGCTGTATATTTGCCTTTCCTTGTGGGATCTTCCCTTTCCTATAGATTTTTTTCCTTTATTTTGCCTTTGGAGAAGACTCTTTAACCTTTCTTTTAGGGTGCATTTAGTATTGATTAATTCTTTTAGTTTTTGCTTGTCTGAGAAGTTCTTTATCTCTCTTTCTATTCTAAATGATACTTTTGCTTAGTTGAGTATCCTAGGTTGCAGGTTCTTCCCTTTCAGCACTTTGAAAATATCATGCCACTCTCTTCTAGCCTGCAAAGTTTCTACAGAGAAATCAGCTGATAGCCTTTTGGGAATTCCCTGGTAATTAGCTCTTTGTTTTTCTCTCACTGCCTTTAAAATCTCCTCTTTATCTTTAACTTTTGTCATTTTAATTATAATATGTTTTGGTGTGGGGCTGTTTGTGTTCATCTTATTTGGGACCATTTGTGCTTCCTGAATCTGGATATCTGTTTTCTTCTTCAGGCTTGGGAAGTTTTCAGCCATAATTTATTCAAGTACATTTTTGACCTTCTCCTCTTCTCCTTCTGGAACCCCTACAGTGTGAATGTTGGAATACTTAATGTTATACTAGAGATCTTTTACATTGCTTTTATTTTTTTCTTAATTTTTTCTACTGTTCTGATTGAGTGATTTCCATCATTCTATCTTCCAGGTCACTTATGTGTTCTTCTTTACCACTTAGTCTGCTTCTAGTGTGCTTGTTATTTCAGATATTGAATTATTTATTATTGATTGGGCCTTTTTTATATTTTCTAGTTCCTTGTTAAAATGATAATTGTTTAGCTAAATCCTTTTTCCTAATTTAGTTAACATTTTTATTACCAAAGTTTTGAATTCTTTATCCAGTAAATTATTTATTTCTGTTTAATTATTAAATTTTTTAGGAGTTTTCTCTTGCTCTTTCAATTGAGAATAGTTCCTCTGCCTTTTCCTTTTACTTAACTTTATATGTCTCTGTAAATTTAGGTGAAACAGTTACCTATTGCTGTTTTGAAATGGTGCTTTTAAGTGGTACTGTTTCTATGCAGACTGTGTGTGCCTTTGGTAAGAGGGCTGGATTTGATGTGGAAACCAGTTGCATCTTTCCTCAAGGTTTTCGGGCAGCTATCACCTAAGTAAGGGGTGGAGCTAAAGATGGAGGGCTAAAGTCTGTGCAGGATGGGAGGCAGGACTTCCTCTCTGTCTAGTAGCCATCACTGCCCTGTCAGAGGCAGGGTCTGATTCCCAAGTTTTTGGAGCAGAAGACTTGGGGGTCCAGCTTAAGCCTGCTCTGTTCTTTTTAACTGTGTATTTTCCCCATCTCCCTACACTGGGACCTTTGCCCCAGAGGAGGGCTGTGCTGAAGTAAGTGGGACCTCTGTGTATACAGAGATCCAATGTGCTACCTATGTAGTCATCTGTGGCTCCACTCATATGCAGGCCATGGCAGAGTTTTATCCCTGGTCTGGCTGCCCCAGATCCAGTCTGGTCTGTGGCATGGACTGAGAGGGCCAGAGGGTTCACATGGTTTGGGCTGGGGTGCATGGTGAGGTGGTCACGAAAAACTTGGTAGCCTCAAGAGCAGACCTTTCTCTGACCTTTCTGGGGAAAAAAAACACTTTGTTTCTCACAGTGTATCACTGGCCCCAGATGTTACAACCCCTATCCTTTTATGGAACTGGTCTGCAGTGATGGCAGGGCTTGGATGATTTTTCTGTGTGTATTGGATGGTAAGCTGTGGCAGAGAAAGAGTCAAGAATGGCCACTGCCACCCCACCCAGATCCTCTGCCCCAGGATCTTGTCACGTCTGGGTCCCAAGTTTAAGCCATTTCCCCAGTCTTTGCCACCCCAGATCCAGTACCACACTGTGGCATGGAGTGAGTGGGAATGGAGCATTTGTTTGGCTCTGGCTGAGGTGCATGGTGAGGCAGTCATGGGAAACCCAGCAGCCATTAATGCAGACCTCTCTCTGCCCTTCCCAGGGATAAGACAGCATGGGTGTACTCCTCAGAAGCAAAGTCCAGGTTTCTCCAGCCTTTCTATCTGCCCCAGCAGTTCTCCAACTGGTCAAGGGAGTTTGTTTCCTCAGTGTTGGACACAAGCACTAGGATGCCCAGACTGTAGCTTAACCTGCTAACTCCCCAGGGTGGATATCCACTCATGCAATCTCCCTTTTCATCAGATTTACACTCAGCCCAAGGTCACATATTCTGATATGATCACTTTTTTTCCTTTCCTACTAATTACATATGTATATTTCCTACAACCTTAGTTGTACAAGAGTCCTTCTGCCAGTTTCCAGTTAGTTTTCATTGAGAATTGTTCCACATGTAGATGTATTTTTGGTGTGTTCATGGAGGGAGGTGAGCTCTGCATCCTCTTAGTTTGCCATCTTGATCTCTGATAGTCTTAAATTTATACCAACAAATTCCAAGCATTTTCATGTAACTATTATCCTCATTATTATAATATAAAGTTGTTTTATAATCTTCATATTATATATGAGAATAACATAAGGTTCATGGTTTAAAATGTTAGGCTAAATTCATTAGATTAGAAAAAATAAAATTGAGATGAACACACTTCTATATGTCTCTAAGTTCATACACTGTCAATTGCTTAACATTTTACATTATGCCAAACAATAATCCAGTGTGAGTTATCAATTGAAAAGTTAAAAAAAAATACTATCGTTTTTCAGAATCGTAGTGCTGATGTTGATGCTGCAGTGGAAACATTAATAAATGTGTTTATAACTTTATGGAATTATAAATAAAAACATACACTTAAGGCTCAGAGTTTTTTGTGTGTGTTTTTGTTTTTTGGGTTTTTTTTTTTTGCAGTACGCGGGCCTCTCTGCACAGGCTCAGCGGCCATGGCTCACAGGCCCAGCCGCTCCGCGGCATGTGGGATCTTCCCGGACTGGGGCACGAACCCACGTCCCCTGCATCGGCAGACGGACTCTCAACCACTGCGCCACCAGGGAAGCCCAAGGCTCAGAGTTTTAACGATATTAATAATGTGGTTATTGAAAACATTTGATGATGGAATTAATTCATATATCTACTATAAATAGATTTTTCAAGATTAATGAAAATGTGCAGTGAAGAACTTATTAAAAATAACTACTTTAGAAAGAAAAAACAGACTAAGACATTAGTGAGTTACCCCTAGCAGATCTGACTCAAACAGTAACAATAAAATAAAGTCAGAGATTTAAAAGATACCCAAAAAATATCTTCAAAGATTTAAAGACCTACTGCATGAAATGTCTTAAGTTTCAGGTTTGAATTTTAAGAAGGTATTTTTTCAGCTTAGCAGCAGGCAGGAATTACCAGGAATAAAGGCTATACAAAAAAGAATGAGATAATGAAGTTAATGAGCTAATCATTGCTGGAAGTTTTAATGGTGAGGCTTGGTTGGCATTTGTTTGGGGTGTTGTATGCAAGATTCAAGCAGGCAAAGAAAGAATTGACAGGATACTTCTATGTCTCTTCCAACTCTCATTGCTTATGATTTTAATTTCACTATAGGGAATATCAATGTGAAAATACTTATTTACTTAATATTTAAATTATGTAGATCACTGCTTCATTTGCCAAATATTTTTTTTTACCCCTTTGTGTAGGCCAAGATGGAAAAAAGCTGTCATGAAGTTTCCATTACATAGCTAACTAACTTCTGAGAAGAATATAACCTGACTCCTTGAGTAGCTGTACATTTTAAGGAGTAAAACATACAATCCTACTGATCACAGCAGATTAGATTCAGAGATTGTTGCTCAAGGAAGAAAACAGTCACAGATAGAGTAGACATGGAATCCTCCCGATTTGATGGGATTTAGTCACACCCTTGATGTCAGTCTTATGTTTCACAATTGCATATATCATTACAACATTTTCATGATGGAAAATAAGCTGTGTTCCTTGCATACAAGCTTGAGAATATGACTGGCTGAAACAACGTGTATATCTCAGCAGTGTTAATGTAACTCATTGTGAGAGTACAGAAGATTATAAATGTCTGTAAAGGACACATTTTCATATATCAGAGCAGTGAGGAATCTACATCAATATCTTAGAAGGCTGTTGGACCTGTAGACACAACATCTGTTTGGAAGTTAGAAAACTCATAGTGAAACTCCATCTACTATTAACAAGTTCTATGATCTGAGACAATATCAAATGTCACACATGTAAGAAAATTGGATATAATGTATAAAACTATGCACCATGAAATGTCATAGTGAAAATGACATGAGCCACTCACTTGTTGAAAGTGCTTTATTCTTAATTCTCTATTATTAAGCATAAATATTTTTTCAGTTTCTCCTTATTCATAGATTAATGGAATACCTTATAAAAAGTGTGCAAGCCCAAGGATAAAACTTGTGTCAAATTCTTTACTTACCACTCTAGATAATAACTTTGTAGTTCTGAAAGAAAACTGCAATAAAATAGTCACAAAGATGCTGGAGGGTCACGCAGTTCACAGAAATACTTTGTTATATGAAAACAACTGTGGTGTGAAATGTTAAATGATCTCATATTATTTCTCCTTCCAGCTTATTTCCTTTTCCCCCCAACATATAGTAGAACTATATCTCAATTCTTCTACTAGACATTATCTGTCTTTTTTGACTATTTTCACGCATTCTCCACAGTGTCTTAGACTAAATAATGAGAAAAGACACTGATGACCTTGATGGTATTGAGTAATAAATTGATCTGCAAAAAAATGCTTTCACTCAGTAAAACAATCTATAAGATTACTAATCTTTGCAGAAAATATGGAATTCACATTTGATTCATAATATTTACACATTTTACTTAGGGAATAAGATGAAAAAGAAATGTCTAAAAAGGTGTTCTTTAGTTAACAATGAATCATTTAGGAAGAATCATTTTTCTTGAATGCAGAGAATAAGGGTCAATTAGGTATTGAATTTGCAAAAGAAACCTTCAGTGAATAAGATAATAGATGGATTTGTTGCAAAGCCATAGTAGTAAAAACAACAAATATTTTATCGTACTATTTGTTAATACAATAATAATTATTAGGATTTTCATAATTATTTGCTTTAAGTCCATTAAGGATTTATTGAAAATAAAAGTGAAAATCTTGTCCCTGACAGCCAAGAACAAATATTGTGACAGAACATAGTCTTTCTCAAGAAATGGTTACACACCCAACCATGGTGTAAATCTTTCCATCTGCAGTAATTTTATCAAGTGTTTCAAAAAAATTTCTAGTGCTTGAGAGTTACAGCTTTTTCCTGCAGTTCATAGTTAATGAGCTATGGCTTTTTCCTATGCTTCTTGGCAGTGAGAGGTGAGACACTGAGCCATTGAATGGATCATTATGGAGCTCTGTTATGCTCTCTCAAGAGGAGAAATTGAATACAGGAGAAGAAGAAAACAAAACAACAGAGAAAAGAGGAGTAATGGGGAAGGCAAAGAGGAATATATAGAAAAGGAAAGAAAGAAAGGGATACATAGAAATATCCCTTTATATTTAATTAATATTTTATTTATATTTATTTATATTTAATAGATATGTATAAAGACATGGCAATAAACTAGAGTGAGATAATCATTTTCTTATGATAATATGTAATATGCACACTCAAAGAAGAACAGAAAAAATGAAAACATTGATATACAAACTTGTGTAAGTTTAAGGTGTACAATATGTTAATTTGATATATTTATATATTACAATATGATGCTGGGGAAAAAAGAAAACTAATGGTACATCACTTTGATGGAATTATATGCAACAGTTAAAAGTCACATTTTCCAATTAAAAAAAATTAAAACATTATTATTTGTATGTGTGTGAGTGTGTGTAGACGTGTATATGTGTAGTTTGAAACTGTCCATAACCCCACCACAATGAACTAGAAACAATGAGTTATGATGTGTCTTTTTCATTAGGTGTGTGTATAATAATAAGTAATGCATTACACACACTAGTTTACAAATGTTTTTCATTTACATTATCAAAATTGTTATTCCATGTCAATAAGGATACTTCTGCAAAAATGATATAATATTGCATTTTAGGGATAGGTCTTAGTTCAGTACATTTTTCAATTAGATTGCTTCCAATTTTTGGCAATTATAACTAGGGCTATGATGAATCTCTTGCTGTTTTAAACTTTAATCCACCCTTAATTATTTTCTAAGGATAAATTCTTATAAGTAGAAAACAGACAATAAGTAATGCAAAAGACCTTTGGTGATTCCAAGACTGCTGTAACATTTAGAAAAAAATGCCATTCAGGATGCTCATGGTGACTTAGGTTTTGCCAGAAAAAATAGTTTTGATATCACAGGACCCAATTTCTTACCCTTAGAAAGCACTTATTATTATCATATAGTTTAATTTTTGCAAATGAAAAATATTATTTATTTTGTAGCATCACTACTATTCATACTGAACTTGTCTTTACATCTACATTTATTCTACTTAGGCTATATGCTACCTTGATTCATTTTTCTTAGATGCATATGTTATATTTATTGATCTGTATATTTTGGAAACAGAATTTAGCATTTGATCTATATATTTTGGAAACAGAATTTAGCATTTGAAAAATTTTTGGTATGTTCCATGGTAAGCTTATTACTGGGTATATTTTTTCTAATGTAAATAGTATCTTTTACAATTATTTCAGATTATTGCTAATAAAGGAAAATTAATGTACGTTCATTTATTTAAGTGAGTATATTACTGAGTTTATTATTAATTTGAAATCTTTAAGTTAGAAATTTTTGTTCAAGTAGACAATTTTAACATCTGCAAATAAGGATAAATTCTCTTGTTTACATCCCAATATTCAGAGTTCCTACTTCAATTATTGTATCTCTATATATTCACTAAAAGTATTAGAAAATTTGTAAAATGATAGTGGTGATAGAAAACTTGTTTCTTTTTTAGTTTAGAGCATATTTTAGACTTTTGCCACTATGTTTGAATATTGTTTAGAATCATTTAGAAATTTTATTTTTTTCCAGAACAGGATTTTCTTTCTTTCTCTCTTTATTTCTTCTTTCCTTCCTTCTCTTCCTTCCTTCTTTCCTTCTTTCCTTCCTTCCCTCTTTCCTTTCCTTCCCTTCCTCTCTCTCTCCCTTGCTTCCTTCCTTTCTTCCTTCCTTCCTTCCAGTTTTATAGAGATATAATTGACAAGAGCACTATGTAAATTTGTCCTACAGCATAATTATTTGACTTACATAAATCATGGAATTATTACCACAATAAATTTAGTGAACATCCATAATTTCATATAGATACAAAATATATAAAAGAAAAAGAAAAAGTTTTTCCTTCTTGTAAGAGCTCTTAGAATTTATTCTTTTAACAATTTTCATATATAACACACAGTAGTGTTAATTATATTAATCATGTTGTATATTATATCCCTAGTACTTATTTATCTTATAATTAGAAGTTTGTATCTTTTCACCACCTTCCTCAGTTCCCCCTCCTTCCACCTCCTACATTTGTTTAACACAAATCTGATAACTTTTTTTATAAGTTTTTATGTTTTTTGTTTGTTGAAGTATAATTGACCTACAAAACTATGTTAGTTCCTGATGCAAAACATAGTGATTCCATATTTCTATACAGTACACAATGATCACCACGACAAGTCTAGTTACCATCTGTCACCATGCATATTATTATTGACTATATTCCCCATGTATATTTTATCCCTGTGACTCATTTATGTTGCAACTGGAAGTTTGTACTTCAATCTCTGTCACCTATTTCTCTCCTTCCCTCATCCCCCTCTCCTCTGGCAACCACCTGTTTGTTCTCTGTATCTATGACTCTGTACCTGTTTTATTATGTCTGTTCATTTGTTTTGTTTTTTTAGATTTCTCATATAAGTAAAATTATGTGGTATTTTATATTCTCTGTCTGACTTATTTCTCTTAACATAATGTCTTCTAGGTCCATCCATGTTGTCGCAAAAGGCAAAATTTCATTCTTTTTTATTGCTGAGTACTATTTGATTGTATATGTATATCACATCTTCTTTATCCAGTCTTCCATCAATTGACACTTTAATTTAATTTTATACAGAATTTTATATCTGTGGCTGTGCCATTTTAAAAATCATTTTATTTGTAAGAGGTTGATTTCTTTTTTAGACTATTATTCTTTTTATCTGAATTTGCATTTTAAATAAAGATAGTATACTGTACTCCCTCTACATTTTCTTTATATTTGGACATATTTTCCATTTTGCTTCATCATCTGAAGTAATATTTTTTAAAGCTTCCATGTTCATTTGAACAAGTGAATATTTCCTGTTCATATGGTAAAATTAGACTGTCTATTAAATTATGATTATTAAATATATTATTAAACCTCATATCACATTTGTGTCAACTTGAAAAAGTGAGCAGCATGTTTGAGTGAAAGTTAGAGAATTGCATGTTTTAATATCATTCATTTTTTCTGCTCTGACTCAACAAACTTCTATTCATTCTTGAAAACCCTAAATTGAAATTTTAAAATAGTATATGTCTCATTTTATATAATTCCATTTCTACGATTTTTAACTTAAACTTTTAATGTTTAATAATAAAGTTCAGATTAATTTCAAAGTTTAACTCAATTTGTTGTTCATCAACATAATTATAATTACTTCTTTATTATATTCTATCTATAGTTACATATTAATTAACAGCAAAGGTTATAAATCATAAAATAACTATTGTTTACTAGGAGTAGTTAGGAAATTTCAGGTATCTTATGTTTATTAACTAAACGTTAAACACTGCTCTTTTTCAGTGATGTTGAAAGACTCTGTGCACCTGGGCTTAGTAAGGAAGCTGGAGAAATCCACTTTCTGAATACCCAATAAAATATGACAATAAATAAGAACTGTTGCTGGATCTGGGAAAGTGCCATCCAAATGTCAAAACATTTTTGGAGTCTCTCAAAAAATTTAAAATGAGACCAAAAAAAAAAAAGAAAGAAGAAGAAACAACCAACTGGAGATTTACCATATGCAAAAATATATTTGCCTTGGGAATGAGGTGGATTCTGGGAGCAAACTGGGTGATGTCATCCTGATTGGAGTGGCCAAAGGCAAGAACAAGTGAGCTAATGGTTTATAGTGTAAGAGAGAGTATCTATTCTGAGTCCTCACAGAAAGTTCTTCAGGTAAGTGAAAGTGATATGGAAATGGAATCCAGTCCTAACAGTTACAACAGACATATGCCTTGAGGGTTGGTCTGTTTAAAGTTGCATCTTTTTTAATAAGAGAGTGTCCCAGATAAATTTGCAAGATTTATTTTTAGTAAAGAGGCAAAGATCATCTTCTCCATCTACCAGAAGCCGCACAATTCTTTTGCCTCTAAAGCTCAGACTTCTGACATTTAACTAAAGATAACGATTAAAGATAATGATTAAAATGCAGGTAGTTGGATAAGTTTACCTCTTTCACTCAACTGAACTTGCATTTTTTTATTCTTCCATATTCAGAACATAAAGGAGTCACGCAGGTACCTCATGTCATACTTGAAAAAAACCATCTCAACCATCTCCACTTATCTAGAACATAGTAAAATAAAAAAAATTCTCTTTCAGGGACTAAGTGAAAGGAAAAAAATATTAAAATATGAAAAAAAGAAGTTCAAATTAAAGAACACACTCTGGGGTAAATAAAAGTTATTTAAAAAATAATATTATACATATATATTTAATAAAATATACAACATAAAAGTTATAAAAAACTGAAGAAAACTATAAAATATCTATTTAATATTTTCATGAAGATTCAAAGCTGCAATTAGATCTCACCTCACATCTGTCAAAAAGGCTATCATCAAAAAGACGAGAAATAACAAATGTTAATAAATAAGGTTGTGGATAAAAGGGAACCCTAGTACACAGTTGGTGAGAATGTAAATTAGTACAGTCATTATGGAAAACAGTATAGAAGTTCCTCAAAAAATTTAAAAATAAAACTACCATAAATCCAGCAATTCCACTCCTGGTATTTATCTGAAGAAAATGAAAACATTAAGATATATGTACCCCAATGTTCATAGCAGCATTATTTACAATAGTCAGGATATGGAAACAACCTACGTGCCCATCCACAGATGAATGGATAAAGATGTGACACACGCATATATATACACACATGCAAACGTTACTCAGCCATAAAAAGAATGAAATATCGCCATTTGTGACAGAATGAATGGGCCTAAATGGTGTTATGCTTATTGAAAGGCAGACAGAGAAAGATAAATACTGTATGCTTTCACTTATACGTGGAATCTAAAAAAACAAATGAAGAAATGTAAAAAATATAGCATACTCACAAATACAGAGACAATCTGCATTTGCCAGAGGGTAGAAGGGTGGGAGGGAGAGGCGGAATAGGTAAAGGGGATTAAGAGGTACAAACTACCAGTTATAAAATAAATAAGTCACAGGAAAGTCATATATAGCACAAGGAATATAGTTAATATTTTTGAATAATTTTGTATGATGTGTAATCTATAAAAATATTGTATCACTATGTTATAAACCTGAAACTAACATAATATTGTAAGACTACCATACTTCAATAAAAAGAAGTTTTAATAGCACATTATTTCTATGAAACTAGAACAATTATTATATAATGAATGATACATTTTACTGAGAAAAGGATTATTGGAAAATAAAAAGTTAATCTTTTTACTTTTAATCTGGTAGTAAGCCTCAGGTTAGTAACTGAAGAAAACAAACCAGTGCATTTGAAGATATAGACATTTTCTCAGCAATAAGAATTCAAAAATAAAGAGATGGTAGTGGTGAGAGGGAGAAGTGACATGTAGAACAGATTCTGGGGATAAAATATATTTAAAATATAAATTCCAGAGGAAAGAATAAAACACAGGGATTCTGATAATTTAACCAAAGAAGTGGTAGAGTTTTAAAGATACATACGATCAATCAAAATTAATAAAAAATTACTAGCATCTCACTGTATCCAATATTTTGAAACTACATGTAATTTCTTAAGTTGAAATACAGGAAACACTTGGGAAAGTACTAGTGTAAGGGGAAAAGTTAGTGAGGTAAATTAAAATGTTAAAAGTCACTGTGTTCCCACTAATTTCAGATCCATGGTGTTTTGAGATAAAATATTATGACCATAAAATATTAGAGCCACAAAACTCAGACGTGCAAAAATAAAACCATATTTCTGGAACTAACTTTAATATCTGGCTTAAAACCCCAGCTTGTTTCTTAGCAAGGACACTCATCTATGTATTTCCAGGTAAATGAAATTTCAGCTGATTCCAGCCAAAATAATATTCATAATCCTGTGACACTCCAAATAACAGTCCCATATTTGAGTTTCCCTGCTGTCTTCCTCAGGTTGACACTAACTCTACAGCAAGAAATTCATATTCTATATGAACGACGTGACAATATTTTTCCTGGGGTGTGTCATACATAGGTCCCCTTTGTTAACAAATTATTTTTGGTGCAAACCAAGGGTTGGCCAACTTTTTCTGTACAAGGCCAGTTAGTAAATATTTTAGACTTTGTGGGCCATAGGGTCTTTGTTTCAACAACCCAACTCTGCCATTGTAGCATATAAGTAGCCATAGACAATAATTAAATGAATAAATGTGGTTATATTCTATTAAAATTTTATTTACAAAAGCAGGAGGCAGACTTGATTTGGCTCAAGGGCTATACTTTGCTGACCCTTGATATACTAAGTTCCCAGAACTCTTTCCAAAGACTTTTAATTTAATTATTTTTATATTGGATTTCATAGCACTGTCATCCTTGAAAACAGTACCTGTGTTCCTAATCAGAGGTTCATGCATTATGTATCTCCATTGGATGTCTTAACTTTTCCTACTAAGCTCTGTTTTTCCCTCATTTTTACCCAAAACTGTTGGATAATTTTCCAGGACATTTACCTACATAGAAAATTCAGGGAGATTATTGTGCTTATATCACTATATGCCCATCTCTGTAGTGCTAAGTACCATGAATCAAGATAATAAAACCACACTCCAAATTTCCTCTCAAGTTCATGTCATACTCAGTCATGTCCCTAAGAGTCTTCCCTGAGATGGTAGAATTGATCCTCATTTCCTATTCTTCCTCTACTTTTGCTCTTCTCTACTCCCATTACCTTAACTAGTGGCCACAACCCCACCTCCGACATTACCTTTATTTTTGTATTGGCAAGGCTTTATTTTGAGGGAAAATGTGCTTCCAAATCCTTCTGCCTGATACTTAGACAGGCAAAATGTACCATCTTTTTCCTATTGGGACAGGGAATATGGATGAACACACCATTCGATACTTCAAGGTATTAGTTGATTTCCCGGGATTAATACTTCACATATCACCTTTATTGCAAAACAATAACAATGTTATGTTAATAAAACTATGAGGGCATTTCCCTGGTGGTGCAGTGGTTAATAATCTACCTGCCAATGCAGGGAACACGGGTTTGATTCCTTATCTGGGAGGATCTCACATGCCATGGAGCAACTAAGCCTATGTGCCACAACTACTGAGCCTATGCACCACAACCACTGAAGCCCGTGTGTTTCAGGACCATGTGATGCAACTAGTGAGCCTACATGCTACAACTACTGAAGCCCACATGCTTAGAGCCCATGCTCTGCAACAAGAGAAGACACCACAATGAAAAGCCTGTGCATCACAATGAAGAATAGGTCCCACTGGCAGCAACAACAGAAAGCCCATGGGCAGCAACAAAGACCCAACTCAGCCAAAAAAAATTAAAAAGTAAAGCAATGAATACTAAAAATTGTAACAACACACCAGTATAAAAGAAATACACTTTCTTGATCATTGCCTGCCCTTCTAACCCATTTATGAAAGTTTTACCAGTTGCTGAATTAAACATTAAAATCACAAAACAGCAACAGGTTTGCAGCAAACAAATATTAAGTTTTAAAATAGTATTTAATGTTCAAGGTTTTTTTTTTTTTTTTTTTTTTTTTTTTACTTGTGGTGCAATCAAATGACACTATTGCATTTTCTTTTTGTCTGTTCATATTTAGAACTATCATGTACCAATTTGGGGAAAATGTATTCATACAATCCACAATTTCACCTTTAGGTCCCATTTTTTAATTTTTTTGACTTTTGTTGGGAACATATTTGGCTTATGACATAAGTCATAGAAGTGTGGGACATGAAGGCTTAGCCATATCCAAAAATGTAAAAAGGAGGAGCTTCAAGATGGAGGAAGAGTAGGACGTGGAGATCACCTTCCTCTCCACAAATACATCAGAAATGCATCTACATGTGGAAAAACTCCTACAGCACACCTACTGAACGCTGGCAGAAGACCTCAGACTTCCCAAAATGCAAGAAACTCCCCACGTACCTGGGTAGGTTAAAAGAAAAAAAAGAAAAAACAGAGATAAAGAATAGGGACAGGACATGCACCAGTGGGAGGGAGCTGTGAAGGAGGAAAGGTTTCCACACACTAGGAAGCCCCTTCGTGGGCGGAAACTGAGGGTGGCAGAGTGGGGAAGCTTCAGAGCCATGAAGGAGAGTGCAGCCACAAGGGTGCAGAGGGCAAACCGGAGAGATTCCTGCACAGAGGATTGGTGCCAACCAGCACTCACTAGCCCAAGATGCTTGTCTGCCCACCTGCTGGGACGGTGGGGCCTGGGAGCTGAGGCTTGGGCTTCGGAGCTTAGATTCCAGGGAGAAGACTGGGGCTGGCTGCGTGAACACAGACTGAAGGGGGCTAGTGTGCCACAGGTAGCCGGGAGGGTGTCCAGGAAAAACTCTGGAGCTGCCAAAGAGACAAGAGACTTTTTCTTGCTTCTTTGTTTCCTGGTGCGCAAGGAGAGGGGATTAAGAGTGCTGCTCAAAGGAGCTCCAGAGATGGATGCCAGCTGCGGCTATCAGCACGGACCCCAGAGACAGGCCTGGGACGCTAAGGCTGCTGCTGCAGCCACCAAGAACCCTGTGTTCAACCACAGGTCACTCTCCACACCTCCCCTCCCAGTAGCCTGTGCAGCCCACCACTGCCAGGATCCTGTGATCCAGGGACAACTTCCCTGAGAGAATGCACAGCACACCTCAGGATGGAACAACGTCACGCTGGCCTCTGCCATCACCGTCTCGCCCTGCATCTATACGCCTCTCTCACCACGGCCTGAGTGAGTCAGAACCCCTGAATCACCTGCTCCTTTAATCCCGTCCTGTCTGAGCAAACAACAGACACCCTCAGACGACCTACACAAAGAGGCCAGTCCAAATCCAAAGCTGAACCCCGGGAGCTGTGCGAACAAAGAAAAAAGGGAAATTTCCCCCAGCTGCCTTAGGAGCAGCGGATTAAATCTCCACAATCAACTTGATGTACCCAGCATCTGTGGATTACCTGAAAAGACAATGAACCATCCCAAATTGAGGAGGTGGACTTTGAGAGCAAAGATATGTATATGTTTTTCCTGTTTTCTCTTTTTGTGTGTGTATGTGTATGCTTCTGTGTGTGATTTTGTCTGTATAGCTTTGCTTTTACCATTTGTCCCAGGATTCTGTCTGTCCATTTTTGTTATTTTTTTATTACCTAAATTTTTTTTTTCTTAATAATATTTTTCTTTTAATAACTTTATTTTATTTTATCATCTTCATTTTTTTTCGTACTTTTTTATCCCACCTTTTATTCTGAGCCGTGTGGAGTACAGTTTCTTGGTGTTCCAGCTGGGTGTCAGGGATGTGCCACTGAGGTGGGAGAGCCAAGTTCAGGACACTGGTCAACAAGAGACCTCCCAGCTCCACGTAATATCAAATGGAGAAACTCTCCCAGAGATCTCCATCTCAATGCCAAGACCCAGCTCCACTCAATGACCAGCAAGCTACAGTGCAGGACACCCTATGCCAAACAACTAGCAAGACAAGAACACAACCCCGTCCATTAGCACAGAGGCTGCCTAAAATCATAATAAGGCCACAGACAACACAAAACACACCACCAAATGTGGACCTGCCCACCAGAAAGACAAGATCCAACCTCATCCACCAGAACACAGGCACTAGTCCCCTCCACCAGGAAACCTACACAAATCACTGAACCAACCTTAGCTGCTGGGGACAGACACCAAAAACAATGGAAACAACAAACCTGCAGCCTGAGAAAAAGAGACCCCAAACACAGTAAGTTAAGCAAAATGAGAAGACAGAGAAACACACAGCAGATGAAGGAGCAAGGCAAAAACCCACCAGACCTAACAAATGAAGAGGAAATAGGCAATCTACCTGAACAAGAATTCAGAATAATGATAGTAAAGATGATCCAAAATGTTGGAAATAGAATGGAGAAAATACATGAAACATTTAACAAGGACCTAGAAGAACTAAAGAACAAACAAACACTGGTGAACAACACAATAAATGAACTTAAACATTCTCTGGAAGGGATCAATAGCAGAATAGCTGAGGCAGAGGAACGGATAAGTGGCCTGGAAGATAAAATAGTGGAAATAACTACTGCAGAGCAGAATAAAGAAAAAAGAATGAAAGGATAGAGGACAGTCTCAGAGACCTCTGGGACAACATTAAACACACCAACATTTGAATTATAGGGGCCCCAGAAGAAGAAGAGAAAAAGAAAGTGACTGAGAAAATATTTGAAGAGATTATAGTTGAAAACTTCCTTAATATGGGAAAGGAAATAATCAAGTCCAGGAAGCACAGAGAATCCCATACAGGATAAATCCAAGGAGAAACACACCAAGACACATATTAATCAAACTATCAAAAATTAAAACAAAGAACAAATATTAAAAGCAGCAAGGAAAAAACAACAAATGACACATAAGGGAATCTTCATAAGGTTAACAGCTGATCTTTCAGCAGAAACTCTGCAAGCCAGAAGGGAGTGGCAGGACATATTTAAAGTGATGAAAGAGAAAAACCTACAACCAAGGTTACTGTACCCAGCAAGGATCTCATTCAGATTTGACAGAGAAATTAAAAGCTTTACAGAGAAGCAAAAGCTAAGAGAATTCAGCACCACCAAACCAACTTTACAACAAAGGCTAAAGGAACTTCTCTGGGGAAGAATCACAAGAGAAGGAAAAGACCTACAATAATAAACCCAAAATAATTTAAAAAATGGTAATAGGAACACACATTTTGATAATTACCTTAAATGTAAATGGATCAAATGCTCCAACCAAAAGACATAGACTGGCTGAATGGATATAAAAACAAGACCCATATGTATGCTGTCTACAAGAGACCCACTTCAGACCTAGGGACACATACAGACTGAAAGTGAGGGGATGAAAAAAGATATTCCATGAAAATAAAAATCATAATAAAGCTGGAGTAGCAATTCTCATATCAGACAAAATAGACTTTAAAACAAAGACTATAACAAGAGACAAAAAGGACACTACATAATGATCAAGGGATCAATCCAAGAAGAAGATATAGCAATTGTAAATATTTATGCACCCAAAATAGGAGCACCTCAATACATAAGGAAAATACTAACAGCCATAAAAGGGGAAATCGATAGTAACACAATCATAGTAAGGGACTTTAACACCCCACTTTCACCAATGGACAGATCATCCAAAATGAAAATAAATAAGGAAACACAAGCTTTAAATGATACATTAAACAAGATGGACTTAACTGATATTTATAGGATATTCCATCCCAAAACAACAAAATACACATTCTTCTCAAGTGCTTATGGTACATTCTCCAGGATAGATCATATCTTCGGTCACAAATGAAGTCTTGGTAAATTTAGGAAAATTGAAATTGTATCAAGTATCTTTTCAACAAATGCTTTCAACAAAATCGCAAACCCATTTATGATAAAAACCCTCCAGAAAGTAGGCATAGAGGGAAATTTCCTCAACATAATAAAGGCCATATATGACAAACCCACAGCCAACATCGTCCTCAATGATGAATAATTGAGACCATTTACACTAAGATCAGGAACAAGACAAGGTTGCCCACTCTCACCACTATTATTCAAAATAGTTTTGGAAATTTTAGCCACAGCAATCAGAGAAGAAAAAGAAATAAAAGGAATCTAGTTTGGAAAACAAGAAGTAAAGCTGTCACTGTTTGCAGATGACATGATACTATACATAGAGAATCCTAAAGATGCTACCAGAAAACTACTAGAGCTAATCGATGAATTTGGTAAAGTAGCAGGATACAAAATTAATGCACAGAAATCTCTAGCATTCTTATACACTAATGATTAAATATCTGAAAGTGAAATTAAGAAAACACTCCCATTTACCATTGCAACAAAAAGCATAAATATCTAGGAATAAACCTACCTAAGAGACAAAAGACCTGTATGCAGAAAATTATAAGACACTGATGAAAGAAATTAAAGATGATACAAATAGATGGAGATATATATCATGTTCTTGGATTGGAAGAATTAACATTGTGAAAATGATGCTACTACCCAAAGCAATCTACAGATTCAATGCAATCCCTAGCAAACTACCACTGGCATTTTTCAGAGAACTAGAACAAAAAATTTCACAATTTGTACGGAAACACAGAATACCCCAAATAGCCAAAGTAATCTTGAGAAAGAAAAACGGTCTGGAGGAATCAGACTCCATGTCTTCGAGTTATACTACAAAGCTACAGTAATCAAGACAATATGGTAGTGGCACAAAAACAGAAATATAGATCAATGGAACAGGATAGAAAGCCCAGAGATAAACCCATGCACATATGGTCACCTTATCTTTGATAAAGGAGGCAAGAATATACAGTGGAAAAAAGACAGTGTCTTCAATAAGTGGTGCTGGGAAAACTGGACAGCTACAGGGAAAAGAATGAAATTAGAACACTCCTTGACACCATACACAATAATACACTCAAAATGGACTAAAGGCCTAAATGTAAGTGCAAACACTTTCAAACTCTTAGAGGGAAACATAGGCAGAACACTCTATGGTATAAACCACAGCAAGATCCTTTTTGACCTGCCTCCTTGAGAAATGGAAATAAAAGCAAAAATAAACAAATTGAACCTAATGAAACTTAAAAGCTTTTGCACAGCAAAGGAAACCATAAAAAATGCCAAAAGACAACCCTCAGAATGGAAGAAAATATTTGCAAATGAAGCAACTGACAAAGGATTAGTCTCCAAAATATACAAGCAACTCATGCAGCTCAATATCAAAAAAAGCAATCAAACCAATCCAAAAATGGGCAGAAGACCTAAATAGACATTTCTCTAAAGAAGATATACAGATTGCCAACAACACATGAAAGAACTCCCAGCATCATTAATCATTAGAGAAATGCAAAGCAAAACTACAATGAGATATCATCTCACACTGGTCAGAATGGCATCATCAAAATATCTACAAACAATAAATGCTGAAGAGGGTGTGGAGAAAAGGGAAAACTCTTGCACTGCTGGTGGGAATGTAAATTGATACAACCACTATGGTGAACAGTATGGAAGTTCCTTTAAAAACTATAAATAGAACTACCATACAACCCAGCAATCCCATTACTGGGCATATACCCTGAGAAACCTATAATTCAAAAAGAGTCATGTACCAAACTGTTCATTGCAGCTCTATTTGCAATAGCCAGGATATGGAAGCAACTTAAGTGTCCATCAGCAGATGAATGGATAAAGAAGATGTGGTACATATATACAATGGAATATTACTCAGCCATAAAAAGGAACAAAACTGAGTTATTTGTAGTGAGGTGGATGGACCTAGAGAATGTCATACAGAGTGGAGTAAGTGAGAAAGAGAAAACAAATACTATGTGCTAACACATATATATGGAACCTAAAAAAAAAAAATGAACAGGAATAAAAAGAAAAGAAAATGGTCAGAAGAACCTAGAAGCAAGATGGGAATAAAGTTGCAGACCTACTAGAGAATGGACTTGAGGATACGGGCAGGGGAAGGGTAAGCTGGCACAAAGTGAGAGAGTGGCATAGACATATATGCACTACCAAACATAAAATAGATAGCTAGTTTGAAACAACCACATAGCACAGGGAAATCAGCTTGGTACTTTGTGACCACCTAGAGGGGCAGGATAGGGATGGTGAGAGGGAGGTAGATGCAAGAGGGAAGAGATATAGGGATATATGTGTATGTATAACTGATTCACTTTGTTATAAAGCAGAAACTGACACACCATTGTAAAGCAATTATACTCTAATAAAAATGTTAAAAAACAAACAAACAAAAAGATTTTTTAAAATGGTGAAAGGAATAAATGAGACTGACTAAAACAAGGGGAAGGAGGTAATAAAAAAATGTAGATGAACCAGAAATCATCTGCATCATTACTCTTGGTGGCCTAATTAACAGCCATTTCCTTGTCCTATTTTCCTTCATAACAACTTACCTCACATGATGGAGGCTAAAACTGCCTCATTCTCAGTTTAGTCTCAGTTAAGCTAGGAGTGGCCCTGTGACCTGGTTCTGACTAGTACAAATTAATTCTGGGAAAGATTCCCCTCTGTGATGAGAAGAGACATAAATGAGAATATTGTCCTTATTGCTTCCCACTTCTAACACCAAATTTTCTGGGGTTCCCCAAGACCACACTCAGGATCAATCATTAGCTAGAAAGACTAACAGGACTCAGAAAAGATGGTATACTCAAGGCTATGGTTTATTATAGCAAAGTGAAAAGATGCAAAGTGTGGAATTCAGGAGAAACCATGTACAAGCTTCTAGGTGTCCTTTCACAGTGGAAGCACATTAACATGCTCAATTCTCCCACCAACAATGTGTGGCACACATGGAAAATGTTGCCACCCAGGGAAGCTCACCCAAGCCTTAATGTCCAGGGTTTTTATTCTTTTGGGTGGGGGGTTGTTCAGTCACATAGGCATGCAGCACCTCTGTGACTGACCTTAGCTATTCAGACTCCAAAACCGCAGAGCAAAAACAGGCATTCACCATAAACCACATTGTCTGCATAAACGGTCTAATCAAACTGGCACTTCATGGCCCAAGGCCTCGGGCATACAAAACAGAACACAAAATATTTTTAAAACACAGCTGGAATATTCCAAGAGCTCGAAATTTATCTCCAAGGAACTAGTCAAGGGCCAGTTCTGAAGGCAAAACTTTCCTGGGAATGTGCAGGATTTGAGCCTTCTGAACTAATGCTTTCCGGTACACTTTGAACATGGCTTTGTGTGGATATGATGTTTAGAGCTGTAGTCTCCATCCTATGACTCTACGGGGAAAGTTGAGAGAGTTGAAGAAGATAAGAGCACTGACATCTTTGATATGATTTGCCACCTCTGAACCACCCTCCTGTGAATACCTTGAATGTGAAATATACTATTAGGCTCTATCTTATTTGGCTATTCTCTTTGGTTCAGCTAAATGGATCTTAACTGATTCAGTATCTAATGTATACCATGACATACACGTATATGTTTTTAAAACATATATATTCTGATACAATTGGCTCTTAGATTGAATATCAATATGACAGAAAGTCTGTCTTCTTGTCCTGTCTTCTTCTGGTCCTCTGTCTAGTGCTAAATATATTCAATAACTACAATATCTCTATTGCTACAATTCTGAGAAACTCGCATTCTCTTTTACTCCTTTATATTTCCTTGAAATGTTATTTCCAATAACCTAGCCCAGTGTTTTTCATAACGAACTCTCAATAAATACATTGAATGTTGAATTTCAATTCCAATTATATGTTCTTCCAATGAGATTTTGCCACTTATCTCTCTCAAAAGAACAATTCGAAATCCTTTTCTGCCATCTACAGATAATAAAAATTAATTTGCAACAGATACTTAGGACGTAGTTTTGATAGAAATTGGTCAATTTGTAGCCATTCCCCCTTTGTATTCTCTTCATTTTCAATAGAAATAAAAATATTTTTCCTCAAAAGGAAAAACTTTGATGTAATTCTCTGTTAGTTTCAGATTAGCTTCATTAAATCCTAGCTAACCTGAAGTTTCTTTCACAATTCTTTTAATCCTTCAGCACAGTTTTAGACTATAGACACTCCTTTAAAATCAGGCTTGAATGCCTGGTTTTGAAATAAAAGTTTAGTTTCCCATAAAATTCTGAAGGCTTTGCACTTGTGCAAAAGAAGGATCTTGAGGTTTTAAAAATTGATTTCAGAACCTGGAGAAGACTTCATTTTCATACCTGTCACACTTGGTGATATGTAGGCCCTAATAACATTCAAACGTTGTCAATTTGATTTATTTGTAATTTGGGAGACGCAGCTGTTAGTTATTTAGAGCTGGTTTGTTGGTTTAGAGGTGTTTTCTTTTTTGTCTAAATATAGAATAATGGAAAAGCAACAAATAAAATATGGTATATAAAATGAAGCATCTAGCTCAGCCCATGGTAGATTCTCAACAAATGGTCTTTGCTTTTCACTTCATTTGCCAAAACACCATTATTCTAGGCCATATCTCTACCACATTTAAATTAATTCATATATTTGAAATATTTTTTCCTAGTATCTTTCTTTGATTGTTTTCAATTTAGGTAAATTTTTTACTGTAAAAACTTTACATATGGGAAAATTATATAGAGATAAGTATAGAGTTCCCATATACCACTCACTCTATTTCCCCCATTTTTACCATCTTACATTAGTATGGTGGATGTGTCAAAATTAAGCCAGCCTCAGTATAATATTATTAACTGAACTCTATACTTTATTCAGATTTCACTAACGTTCACCTACTGTCCTATTTTTTATGACAGCCTCCCACCCAGGATATCATGTTAAATTTCGTCATCATGTCTCTTTAGCTTTTTCTTGGCTAAGACAGTTTCTCACACTTGGTTTATTTTTGATGACAACCGTTTTGAGAAGACTTGGTCAGGTATTTGGTAGAATGTTGCTCAAATTGAATTCATCTGATGTTTTTCCTTATGGTTATGCTGGTATCATGGGTTTCTGGTAGGAAGACCACAGAGGTGAAGTGCTTTCTCATTATATCATATCAAGTGTACACTCTATTAAGATGACTTATCACTGATGATGTCACTTGTGGTCACCTGGCAGAGGAAATGTTTGCCATATTTCTCCACTGTAGTTTCTCCCCCAACCCCTGCTTTTTACGTGTCCTGTCCTTTGAGAGTAAGTCATTAAGCACAGCCCACATCAAATCAAACTACATCTCCTGGAGCAGGTAATATCTATATAAATGAATTGGAATTTTTCTGTTTGGGAGATTTGTCTCTTTCTCCCATTGGTTTATCTATCTAACCTTTTATTTATGTCAGTATAGATTCATGGACATTTATTTTATACTATAGGTCATATTATTTGTTGGTTGCTCAAATTTTGCCAGGTTTGGCAATTGGGTTTCTTTCATGTTTCTGGGTCCCTTTGACATGTACCAATTGTTTTTATTTTTGAGCACTTCCTTACCTTCTGGCATTACAAGATGATTCATGCTCATCTTGTATATTCCTTCTCCAACCTTAGAATAAGCCATTTCCAAAAGGAGACCTGGGTCTTTTTATTGAAAAGGACATTGGAAGCTAAGATCTGGGTAGTGGATGTGCTCATTGATACCAGGATCATTTTTATTTTTGTCACAGAAAATTTCAAGCATATACAAAAGTAGAAAAATTATTGAATGCCTCAGTTTTTCCCTCACTCAATAATCAATACAGGCAGGAGGAGCCTTAAGATGGTGAAGAGTAAGATGCGGAGATCACCTTCCTCTCCACAAATAGATCAGAAATACATCTACATGTGGAACAACTCTTACAGAACACCTACTGAACGCTGGCAGAAGACCTCAGACTTCCCAAAAGGCAAGAAAATCCCCACGTACATGGGTAGGGAAAAAAAGAAAAGAAAGAACAGAGACAAAAGAATAGGGATGGGACCTGCACCAGTGCGAGGGAGCTGTGAAGGAGGAAAGGTTTCCACACAATAGGAAGCCCCTTCGCGGGCGGAGACTGCAGGTAGCAGAGGGGGGAAACTTCAGAGCCACGGAGGAGAGTGCAGCAACAGAGGTGCGGAGAGCAATGTGGAGAGATTCCCGCGCAGAGGATCAGTGCCTACCTGCATCCACCAGCCCGAGAGGCTTGTCTGTTCACCCCCTGGGATGGGCGGGGGCTGGGAGCTGAGGCTGCGGTTTCGGTGGGATCCCAGGGAGAGGACTGCGGCTGGCTGCGTGAACACAGACTGAAGGGGCCTAGTGCACCACAGATAGCCAGGAGGGAGTCCAGGAAAATGTCTGGAGCTTCCCAAGAGACAAGAGACTTTGTCTTGCCTCTTTGTTTCCTGGTGCGCGAGGAGAGGGAATTAAAAGCACTGCTTAAAGGAGCTCCAGAGATGGACGCGAGGCGTGGCTATCAGCGCGGACCCCAGAGACGGGCCTGGGATGCTGCTGCAGCCACCAAGAAGCCTGTATGCAACCACAGGCCACTATCCACACCTCCCTTCCCGGGAGCCTGTGCAGCCCACCACTGCCAGGGTCCGGTGATCCAGGGACAACTTCCCTGGGAGAACGCATGGCGTGCCTCAGGCTGGTGCAATGTCACACCGGCCTCTGCCGCTGTAGGCTCACCCCACATCAGTACCACTCTCTCCCCATGGCCTGAGTGAGCCAGAGCCCCTGAATCATCTGCTCCTTTAACCCCGTCCTGTCTGAGAAAAGAACAGACACCCTCAGGCGACCTACATGCAGAGACTGGTCCAAATCCAAAGCTGTACCCCGGCAGCTGTGTGAACAAAAAAGAGAAAAGGAAATTCCTCCAGGCAGCTTCAGGAGCAGCACATTAAATCTACACCATCAACTTGATGTATCCTGCAACTGTGGATTGCCTGGAAAGACAACAAATCATCCCAAATTGAGGAGGTGGACTTTGGGAGCAACAATATGTATATATTTTTCCATTTTTCTCTTTTTGTGAGTGTGTATGTGTATGCTTCTCTGTGTGATTTTGTCTGCATAGCTTTGTTTTTACTATTTGTCCTAGGATACTGTCTGCCTATTTTTGATTTTTTTTATGGTTGCAATAATTTTTTTTTAATAATTATGTTTTATTTTAATAAATTTATTTTATTTTACTTTATTTTATTTTATCTCCTTTATTCTTTCTTTTTTTTTTTGGTCCCTTTTATTCTGAGCCATGTGGAGGATAGTTTCTTGGTGCCCCAGCTAGGTGTCAGGGTTGTGCCACTAAGGTGGGAGAGCCAAGTTCAGGACAATGGTCCACAAGAGACTTCCCAGCTCCACATAATATCAAATGGTGAAAATCTCCCAGAGATCTCCATCTCAACACCAAGACCCAGCTCCACTCAATGACCAGCAAACTAGAGTGCAGGACACCCTATGTCAAACAACTAACAAGATAAGAACACAACCCCATCCATTAGCACAGAGACTGCCTAAAATTATAATAAGGCCACAGACAACAGAAAACACACCACCAGATGTGGACCTGCCCACCATAAAGACAATATCCAGCCTCATCCACCAGAACACAGGCACTAGTCCCCTCCACCAGGAAGCCTACACAACCCACTGAACCAGCCTTAGCCACTGGGGACAGACACCAAAAACAATGGAAACTACGAACTGTAGCCTGTGAAAAAGTGACCCCAAACACAGAAAGTTAAGCAAAATGAGAAGACAGGGAAACACACAGCAGATGAAGGAGCAAGGCAAAAACCCACCACACCTAGCAAATGAAGAGGAAATTGGCAATCTACCTAAAAAAGATTTCAGAATAATGATAGTAAAGATGATCCAAAATCTTGGAAACAGAATGGGGAAAATACAAGAAACGTTTAACAAGGACCTAGAAGAACTAAAGAGCAAACAAACAGTGATGAACACACAATAAATGAAATTAAAAATTCTCTAGAAGGGACCAATAGCTGAATAACTGAGGCAGAAGAACAAACAACTCACCTGGAAGATAAAAGAGTGGAAATAAGTACTTCAGAGCAGAATAAAGAAAAAAGAATGAAAAGAATTGAGGATTGTCTCAGAGACCTCTGGGACATTCAATGCACCTACATTCAAAGTATATGGGTCCCAGAAGAAGAAGAGAAAAAGAAACAGACTGAGAAAATTTTTGAAGAGATTATAGATGAAAACTTCCCTAATATGGTAAAGGAAATAGTTAATCAAGTTCAGAAAGCACAGAGAGTCCCATACAGGATAAATTCAAAGGGAAACATGCCAAGACACATATTAATCAAACTATCAAAAATTAAATACACAGAACAAATAATAAAAGTAGCAAGGGAAAAAACAACAAGTAACACATAAGGGAATCCCCATAAGGTTAACAGCTGATCTTTCAGCAGAAACTCTGCAATCCAGAGGGACTGGCAGGACATATTTAAAGTCATGAAGGAGAAAAACCTACAACAAAGATTACTCTACCCAGCAAGGATCTCATTCAGATTTGACCCAGAAATTAAAAGCTTTACAGACACGGAAAACTAAAAGAATTCAACACCACCAAACCAGATTTACAACAAATGCTAAAGGAACGTCTCTAGTCAGGAAACACAAGAGAAGTAAAAGACCTACAATAACAAACCCACAACAATCAAGAAAATGGTAATAGGAACATACATTTCAATAATTACCTTAAATGTAAACGGATTAAATGCTCTGACTAAAAGACATAGACTAGCTGAATGGATACAAAAGCAAGACCCATATATATGCTGTCTAAAAGAGATGCACTTCAGACCTAGGGACACATACAGACTGACAGTGAGGGGATGGAAAAAGATAATCCATGCAAATGGAAATCAAAAGAAAGCTGGAGTAGCAATTCTCATATCACACAAAATAGACTTTAAAATAAAGATTATTACAGGAGACAAAGAAGGCCACTACATAATGATCAAGGGATCGATCCAAGAAGAAGGTGTAACAATTGTAAATATTTATGCACCCAACATAGAAGAACCTCAAAACATCAGGAAAATATTAACAGCCATAAAAGGGGAAATTGACTGTAACACAATGATAGTAGGGGATTTTAACACCTCACTTTCACAAATGGACAGATCATCCAAAATGAAAATAAATAAGGAAACACAAGCTTTAAATGATACATTAAGCAAGATGGACTTAACTGATATTTATAGTACATTCCATCAAAGAAAACAGAATACACATTATTTTCAAGTGCTCATGATACATTCTCCATGAGATCTCCCAAGATCATATCTTGGGTCACAAATCAAGCCTTGGTAAATTTAAGAAAATTGAAATCATATCAAGTATCTTTTCTGACTACAACACTATGAGACTATTTCTCAATTAGAGGAAAAAATCTGTAAGAAATACAAACACATGTAGGGTAAACAACACACTACTTAATACCCAATAGATCAGTGGAGAAATCAAAAAATACCTAGAAACAAATGACAATGAAAGCACAATAACTTAAAACCTATAGGATGCAGCAAATGCAGTCCTATGAGGTAAATTTATAGCAATACAATCCTACCTTAAAAAACAAGAAACATCTCAAATAAACAACTTAACCTTACACCTAAAGCAATTAGAGAAAGAAGAACCAAAAAAAAAAAAACCCATAGTTAGCAGAAGGAAAGAAATCATAAAAATCAGATCAGAAATAAATGAAAAAGAAATGAAGGGAATGATAGCAAATATCAACAAAACTAAAAGTTGGTTCTTTGAGAAGATAAACAAAATTGATAAACCATTAGCCAGACTCATCAAGAAAAAAAGGAGAAGACTCAAATCAATACCATTAGAAATGAAAAAGGAGATGTAAAAACTGACACTGCAGAAATAAAAAAGATCATGAGAGATTACTACAAGCAATGCTATGCCAATAAAATGGACATTCTGGAGGAAATGGACAAATTCTCAGAAATGCACAACCTTCTGAGACTGAACCAGGAAGAAATTGAAAATATGAACAGACCAATCACAAGCACTGAAATTAAAACTGTGATTAAAAATCTTCCAACAAACAAAATCCCAGAAGCAGATGGCCTCACAGGCAAATTCTATCAAACATTTAGAGAAGAGCTAACACCTATCCTTCCCAAATTCTTCCAAAATATAGCAGAGGGAAGAACACTCCCAAACTCATTCTACGAGGCCACCATCACTCTGACACCAAAACCAGGCAACAATGTCACAAAGAAAGAAAACTACAGGCCTATATCACTGATGAACATAGATGCAAAAATCCTCAACAAAATACTAGCAAAAAGAACCAAACAGGACATTAAAAAGGATCATACACTATGATCAAGTGGGTTTTATTCCAGGAATCCAAGGAGCCTTCAATATATGCAAATCAGTGAACATGATACACCATATTAAAAAATTGTAGGAGAAAAGCTATATGATCATCTCAATAGATGCAGAGAAAGCTTTCAACAAAATTCAAAGCCCATTTATGATTAAAAAATCCCTGCAGAAAGTAGGCATAGAAGGAACTTTCCTCAACATAATAAAGACCATATATGACAAACCCACAGCAAACATCGTCCTCAATGGTGAAAAACTGAAACCATTTCCACTAAGATCAGGAACAAGACAAGGTTGCCCACTCTCACCACTCTTATTCAACATAGTTTTGGAAGTTTTAGCCACAGCAATCAGAGAAGAAAAGGAAATAAAAGGAATTCAAATCAGAAAAGAAGGAGTAAAGCTGTCACTGTTTGCAGATGACATGATACTATACGTAGAGAATCCTAAAGATGCTACCAGAAAACTACTAGAGCTAATCAATGAATTTGGTAAAGTAGCAGGATACAAAATTAATGCACAGAAATTTCTAGCATTCCTATACACTAATGATGAAATATCTGAAAGTTAAATTAAGAAAACATTCCCATTTACCATTGCAACAAAAAGAATAAATATCTAGGAATAAACCTACCTAAGGACACAAAAATACCTGTATGCAGAAAATTATAAGACACTAATGAAAGAAATTAAAGATGATACAAATAGATGGAGAGATATACCATGTTCTTGGATTGGAGGAATCAACATTGTGAAAATGATGCTACTACCCAAAGCAATCTACAGATTCAATGCAATCCCTATCAAACTACCACTGGTATTTTTCAGAGAACCAGAACAAAAAAATTCACAATTTGTATGGAAACACAAAAGACACCGAATAGCCAAAGCAATCTTGAGAAAGAAAAATGAAGCTGGAGGAATCAGGCTCTCTGACTTCAGACTATACTACAAAGCTACAATAATCAAGACAGTATGGTAGTGGCACAGAAACAGAAAGATAGATCAATGAAACAGGATAGAAAGCCCAGAGATAAACCCTCACACATATGGTCACCTTATCTTTGATAAAGGAGGCAAGAATATACCGTGGAGAAAAGACAGCCTCTTCAATAAGTGGTGCTGGAAAAAGTGGACAGCTACATGTAAAAGAATGAAATTAGGACACTCCCGGTCACCATACACAAAAATACACTCAAAATGGATTAAAGACCTAAATGTAAGCCCAGACACCTTCAAACTCTTAGAGGAAAACATAGGCAGAACACTCTATGACATAAATCACAGCAAAATCTTTTTTGACCCACCTCCTAGAGAAATGGAAATAAAAACAAAAATAAACAAATGGGACCTAATGAAACTTAAAAGCTTTTGCACAGCAAGGAACCCATAAACAAGACCAAAAGACAACCCTCAGAGTGATAGAAAATATTTGCAAATGAAGCAACGGACAAATGATTAATCTCCAAAACATAAAAGCAACTCATTCAACTCAATAGCAAAAAAACAAACAATCCAATCCAAAAATGGGCAGAAGACCTAAATAGACATTTCTCCAAAAAAGATATACGGATTGCCAACAAACACATGAAAGAATTCCCAGCATCATTAATCATTAGAGAAATGCAAAGCAAATGAGATATCATCTCGATGAGATACCATCTCACACCAGTCAGAATGGCCATCATCAAAAAATCTACAAACAATAAATGCTGAAGAGGGTGTGGAGAAAAGGGAAACCTCTTGCACTGTTGGTGGGAATGTAAATTGATACTGCTACTATGGAGAACAGTATGGAAGTTCCTTAAAAAATGAAAAATAGAACTACCATACGACCCAGCAATCCCACTACTGGGCATATACCCTGTGAAAACCATAATTCAAAAAGAGTCATGTACCAAAATGTTCATTGCAGCTCTATTTACAATAGTCAGGACATGGAAGCAACCTAAGTGTCCATCAACAGATGAATGGATAAAGAAGATGTGGTACATATACACAATGGAATATTACTTAGCCATAAAACAGAACAAAACTGAGTTATTTGTAATGAGGTGGATGGACGTAGAGACTGTCATACAGAGTAAGTAAGTCAGAAAGACAAAAACAAATACCACATGCTAACACACATATATGGAATCTAAAAAAAAGAAAAAAAGAAAAGAAAATGGTAAGAAGAACCTAGGGGCAAGACGGGAATAAAGATATAAAGATGCAGACCTACTAGAGAATGGACTTGAGGATATGGGGAGGGGGAAGCGTAAGCTGGGACAAAGTGAGAGAGTGGCATGGAGATATATACACTACCAAACGTTAAATAGATAGCTAGTGGGAAGCTGCCGCATAGCCCAGGGAGATTAGCTCAGTGCTTTGTGACCACCTAGAGTGGTGGGATAGGGAGTGTGGGAGGGAGGGAGATGCAAGAGGGAAGAGATATGGGGACATATGTATATGTATAACTGATTCACTTTGTTATAAAGCAAAAACTAACACACCATTGTAAAGCATTTATACTCTAATAAAGATGTTAAAAAAAATCAATACAGACAAATCTTGTTTCATCTACTCCTTTACTAGCTTCTCTCACATACGCCCCATTTTCTACTGTCCTCGTGTCTACAGAGTTTCTAAAAGATAAATTCAGGTTTTAATGTAGCCACAATGCTATTATTAAACTTAAAAAAAAATCATTCTATAATATCATCCAAACTCCAATTAGCATTCAAGTTTAATTGATTGTCTCATATTTTTAAAGTTTATTGTTTTCTTCCTAAGCTTATATAAAATGTTTTAAAATCCAGGAATTTTATAATAGCTTTATTCATAAGTGGGTGGAAGATTATATTACTAAACAGTTGCTTAGGCTATACAACCAGGAGTTAACTTTTTCAGTGACTGTCAAACAATACTTGTAATTTCTAGAACAACACATTTGCATAGATTATGTGTATTCCTGATTATAGCTGCTTCTTGTGGAGAGCAGGGGGAGGCTTATGGTGTAGCTTCATGACCACTATGACAGAAATGTTGGATGCCTACGATTATTTAGGAAAGGACAGAGGTGATAAAGCCTGGCCACCAGATTGCTAGATAAGAGATGGCTGAGGGTAAGGTAAGACCACAGAGTGTTTTGTCTGGACTCAATAGGTTAGATGTTCAGCTCCTCTCTATTACTGGCTATAATAGGCACTATGTAACTATTTGTTGTAGGAAATATAAATGCTTTTTACCAGAATTATGCTTTGTCTAACATTACTAGTATTTGTCACTAGCATTATTTTTTTTTTCTGTTTGTATTACCTATATGGGCAGTTATTCATCCCTCTATTATTATTTTTAAATGACATTTTCTTTTAGATGCAAACAGCATTTAGTTGTTATTTGTTTTTGAACTTGTTTGGGAGTCACTGACTCTCATTAAAAATTTTACAAAATTAACCTTTATTTCAATAATTTACAAACATATTCTTATTTTCATGTTTATTCTTACATTTCTTAGCCACTGCATATTTTTCCTTATACTTTTTCTATTGAGTAGTTTTTATTCTCAACCCCACACATACCCCATATATTTTAGGAAAGCTTTTTATTTGTGTTTATTAAATTATAATTTGGCACTTAATTTAGCCAAATCCCACCACACTAGTATAATGCACAAAATTCTCAAATGTGTGTTGTTTTGATGCTATTTCCTTACCATATTTCACAAAGGCTAATTGAAATAATCTTATTTTAGTTATGTCAGTGGTAATTTGGTGCTAATTTGGATTAAGTATATGGTCACCAGTCATCTTCAAAGAGGAATGTCTTCTTATTCTTTTTCACACTCCTGAAATAGTCACGTAGGATGATCCACAAATGAGGCATTTTTAATATTGTTGTTTCAGAGATGTAAACTATTCTTGACTTAGCTTGTTTTGACACTTAACCTGTTTTTGCTTAGGTTTCTGATTGTTTTTCTGCAGAGGAAGTGCTATTGGGGGAATACACTGAAATTTCTTAACTAGAGTGGAGCCTTGATAGCTGGGCAGCATTTTATAAAAGATCAAGTGAGAAATAGAGACAAACCTATTTATGTGTTTCTGAAATTTTCTGTTACAGAAACTCATTTACTTTCAGAAACTCTCTTGTACCAAACACATTTTAAATCCAAGGCAAAATACACATAATAAATATTATAATGGTTAGCTTTAAATTAGAACTCAGATATCCAAACTGTACCACACTGCCTTTACAATATATTTTCCTGAACTATTCTCATTTGTTCTCTGTAAGTTCTACATCATTATGTAGATAAACCACATATCCATCCCATTTCTCTTCTTCTTTGGCTAATTGGAGCCATGACCATAATTCAGCAAGGACTTGATGGATTGAAATAAAGCCCATTTGTGTATCTATCTCAAATCCAAAGACTATTCCAATTCTATTCATTTTAAAATGTACTACAAAATTTCCATTCTACGCCAACATTCTTTTAGGTATTGAAGGCAATAGAAAGATAAATATGTATAGTTCATTCTGCTATAATGTTTGTTTTAAAAATCCACATTAGGGCTTCCCTGGTGGCACAGTGGTTGAGAGTCCACCTGCCGATGCAGGGGACACGGGTTCGTACCCCAGTCCGGGAGGATCCCACTTGCCGCGGAGCAGCTGGGCCCATGAGCCATGGCCGCTGAGCCTGCACGTCCGGAGCCTGTGCTCCACAATGGGAGAGGCCACAACAGTGAGAGGCCCGCGTACCACAAAAAAAAAAAAAAAAAAAGCACATTAGTCCCAATACGACTGATATATTAAGGAAAAATCTGAGCATAATACGAATTTTGCATTTGCTCATGCATGATTTCATCTGTGAGAAACAATAGCTGAATGCAGAAAACTGCACACAGCTGCACTGAGCTACTGGGTAGGAATTCACAAAACACACACATGCACCTCAAACATCTACCAGCTACCTCCATTCACTACATGTGTTATAATCCCCATTGATCCACATCTTGTGTTAAAATTTTTCATCTAATTTCATGTAGCTCTCCTATCACCACTTCACAATAACTCACAAGCTGCAGCTGTTCTAATAGAATTCAAAGATGGCCTCCAATGACTCATATGTTTGTATTAATCCCTTCTCTTTAGTGGGAGGGACTTGTAACTTGCTTCTAATAAATAAAACATGTGAGAGGTGATGGGTTATCTCTCCCATGATCATGATACATCGTATGGTAAAGGTGAAGGAAATTTTCCAATATAATTAAGTTTGTTAATCAGTTAACTTAAACTGATTTAAAGTAGATTATTCTGGGTGAGCCTTGCCTAATCATGTGAGGCTTTAAAAAGAGGGTCTCAAGGTCAGAGATGAAGGAAGTTAGAGCTCCTCCTCTCCTGCTGCGTTGTGAGCTGCCTGTGGGGAAGGGTGGCCTCCAGGAGCTGAGACCTCAATCCTGCAACCCCAAAATGTGGCCTGCTTACATACTGAGTGGAAGAGGACAAGAGCTTTAGTAGATATCACTACCTCAGCTGACACCTTGATTTCAGCCTGTGAGACTCTGGGCAGAAAATTCAGCTAAGCTGTGCCTGGACGTCTGGTCTATAGAACCGCAAGATTAATAAACAGGTGCTGTTTCAAGCCATGAAGTTTGTGGTGATTACCATGCACACAATAGAAAACAAGTGTAGTTTCTTATGCCCACATCTACAAACAAACTTCAGGCCATTTACAATGTAAAGTACCATTTTGGGAGCAATATTCATGTATTTCTGAGTCATTTACCATGTGTGAAAGTACGCTGCTGTTTTTATTAGGTTCTTATCTTTTCTTAAATGTGTCGTTAATGAAGTTCTTAAGTGTTGTGACCCAACCCCATTTTTCCAATAGGCTCTGTGTTTTCTAGTGTGCAATTTTACACAGCAGAGTGATTTTTAGGAATACATATGCCATCTTATATTAGAACTGGCTGTATTCGCAATATATTTGGGGACAAACCCTTTCACAAATATTTGTAATGTAAACAACTTACAAAGAGTAAAAACTTTTTCTAATAGTATTCAATGTAGTTGCCATATTTACCCTCAAAATATCTTTTGAAAGTAATGAACAGTTTGTGAGGCCTTCAGAAATAAGACCAAGTTATTACAAGGCTGCTCTTTTCAATCTCTACCCTCATAAACAAGAGGTGAGTCTGAGACTTTATTTAGGAATTACTATAGTAAGTGAATTTTTTCTAAGTTCTACTTTTTATAAATTGAGGAATCTGATTTGTTTTCTCTTCTGAGGTTATAAGGTTCTCCATTCAGGGACTATTTAGAGGACTCAGTTAAATATCGAATGTATTTAAGAATACTTTCATGAAGGATTAACCAAGATCTTAAAAACATTCATTTTTCAAATATAGATAAAATAAAACTATTATTATTATAAATAGTCTTATAAAGAAAAACTCTTTAGGCAAGGCTATGCCATTTCCAGTCAACAATAGTAGTGATTCGCTCTATATTAGATCCAATACATTTTATACATAACACATGCATTCTCTGGTTTACTCCCTCTAATGAAAGCCCACCATTGTCTACTATTGAAAAGTAAATTGATGGAGTAAGAGAAAACAATTACAGTTGACATTTTCATGAATTGTTATAAGTATGATGATAATGGTGCTTTCATCAAGAAAAAAAGAAATTTCCTCTCAACTGCATCCACATACTGTTCTGTATCTTAAAATTTCCTCAAACTACTTCAGAAAAGCTCATATAAATATAAAATGTCTTCCTAGTTTCAGTAGGAACAAAGCAAAGACGTATGAATGTGTCAAGATGATGAATGGAGACATAATATATTACATCTATTTAATTTATTTCTGCATTCGAATTGCAAATCAACAACTATTTATGGTGATTTTACTTATGATGTTTTCATTTATGTTTATTAATACTTAAGCTGTTTGCAGTAGTTAGGTTTTGTATGCTTGAAGTTGATTATTACAGAGGTCTTTATCAGTGGTCATCTTACATTTTTCCTGGGAGCCCTCCCTTTGTTATACTTACATGACCACATGATGTACCGCTGTATTTATATACATAGTTTATTTGTTTTGGAATGTGAATCTGTCCCAAACTGAACCAATCAAATTTCTTCTTTGGAATTTTAGAAAGTGAGGGGATTAAAATATCTGTAAAGGCCTCCCCAATATAAAATGTTCATGATATAAAACTTTGTTCTTCTTGATAGCTGTGATTAACGCAAGTCAAGTGTGAGGGATAATGTAGATAAGCCAGAGACAAACAGAGACAAAGATGAAATGGAAAAGACTTGATGGTAAATCTTGATTCTTGAAACTACCCTATTTCCCATGATCTGGTTTTCCAACAGTTATGTATTTCAAGAATAAATTAGTTCTCCTCCACTAATTTACTTTGGTTTCTGCCATTTGCAATGGAATCCTAATTAATAAACTGTTACAGAGGTAAAAAATGAACATATGTAATTTAGCTTCCCAGCTTGTGCCTTATGCTTTCTCAGTTTACAAGTTCAGTTTAATGTTTTGGTCTCTTTTTCTAGAGTTTTTCCATTTTAAAGCACTGATATCTGTCTATAAGATATTCAACAGTTGGGACAGGAGACAGTGAGACTAAGCAGGTAAAAGGAGGTAACTCTCCTCTAATCTAAGCAATAAGGTTTATTTTCTCATAAGATTTATTACTTTGAAGGTCTTGTTTTTAAAAATCAATTACACTAAAGTGATACAAATAAACTGAATAATTTTATAAAACACATACTCTAATTACCTTCCTAAATTTCATGCTCCTGGAAGGCAGAGAATGTGTCTTTCCAATTTTTATATGGCTTTACATCAGATATATGGTAGTCACATAATAAACATTTGTTGAACTGAATAGAAGGACAGGAGCCATGTGGATGTGGGAATTTGGGTTTGTGACAAAAGTCACACTTTAGAATCACACTTCATCTCTAATGCTTTAAATCCTTTAAAATATTGATAAAATAAAAATTCAGTGTTAATTGGCATTCTCTATTTTGACTGTCAGTTCTCTCATTTAAAACATTAAAAGCGGTATAATGTATAATTTACTGAGTAACAGCAAAAGCCATCCCAAAGTGTTATGAATTTGTTTAAACAAGTGCAGGACGAGAGGCTGAGATGTAAAGACTTTTAATTTTGTGGTTTCAAGATCAAATTCTGCAGTGTGCCTGTGGGTCTGACCACTACTCATGCAGAAGTTTTGAGGATTTTTGATGATGTAGAACAATCAGTGGTGAAAGATCAAAGACTGGAACATTGAGGGCAAACATGGGTTCATGCATTTTAAAGGCAGTCATGCTTGAAATAATTTCAATGCATAGAATGAAGTTGCTGGGGCTGGTGAAATGAGCATTTAAGAAAGCCAATTTACCTTCTCTTTAGATAAACGGGAAAAGAAAACTATAGCCCAAAACATTGTTTCTCAATTTTTTCAAGCTAGCTGAAAGACCTTTAATCAGTTCAAGGAATAAAAATGCTTGTCAAGGTTTCTGCTTAATTACTGATAATTTTCCTGATAATTCCACCTTTTGACTTAACACCATGAAAAAAATTAATTAGGGACTATCAAAAAGAAAGACTGTGGTGTAATCATCTTTAATATAAAATCATATTAAATCTATTTTCTGTGATTGGTTCTATGTTACTGTATTTAATTTCACATGAACTTTAGAAAGTTTTATGTAATGTAGTATGCTCTTACTTTTAGAGGGAGTTGAATATGGTTTTTGTGAGGATTACACTGCAAAAGTGGGCAGATGATCAAATTATAGGTTTAGGGTTCTACTGAAGAAAAAAACCTCCTTAGGAGAGTACTGACTGCACATTTTAACCAAAAGCTGAAGCTCACCAGCTCAGCTTCTTTTACAAGCTCAAGCTCTGAATGCTTCAAAGAAATAAAAACAAATTAGGCCACCAAAGAGTTAAGGGTCAGAAATATTAGTAAGAAGAAGAAAGAGGTTGTGGGGTTTTTTGTTTTTGTTTTTTTCGTTTTCCCTTTGTGGATTGTTCTTATTTGTTAAATCGTCTCTCCTTTTCCTCTCTTTCAATTCCATCACAGAGATGGCCTGGAGAACCCTCATACTAGGAGGAGCAGTCTACATCTGCTAAAGACCTAAAATGATCAGCAAAATAGGCCACATCCATCCTGTTCCACATCAAAGCTGACTATGCTCATTTGTTATGAATCGTCTTTGGCTGCTTTCATGCTGCCATGGCAAAGATGAGTGGTTGCAACAATGGTCTTATAGCCCACAAATCTGGATTTGCATTTATTATCTGGACATTTACAGAAAATATTTGTTGACCTACCAGAGTTGGGTTCAGGTGGAAGAAGTATAAACTGAGAATTTTAAGCTGACTCTGCTCTAGTTCTTAGATTTTTCTATCTTGGCTTTTCCTTTGAGAATTCGTTTGCTAGTAGGGTGAGAAAATCTAAATATCCTAGTACAGACTTCAGGAAAAGTGAGAAGAGCAGACATGCTTCTAGTCTTGACTTTAAGTTAAATGTGCCAAGTAAGGTCTTAAACTACACACATAGTCCAGCATAATTCAACAAGGCACAGACTGTGGGAGTTTAAAACCAAGCTCATCTTAACATAGCAATAAAGTGAACATTTGCGCAGCATTCCCTCCATTTAAATCCCTCATGGATCTACTGTAGGACAGGTCTCAGAGCCCAGCCACATGCCCTAGCATCAGTGATCTGACTGAAAAATCATACTGCTTCAAGATGAATGTTAAAGGAACCTCACATATCCTATCTTTTGATCTTGTTCATTCATAAAGAATAGAAAAAAAAATAGGTGAACCTGTTTTGTAATAGAGCTCTAAAAATAAGTCAATTGCAATTGCTTTTTTTTTTTTTTAATTTGACTTATAGCATATTGTTTTAGGATGAAACCAGTTTAAGTTGGAGAACTACCTCTAACTGTGGGATTTTTTTGTTGGTGATGTTTTTCTTTTCTTTCATTTATTATCTCTCTGCAGAGAGATTGAAGATCAGTACCATTTTGACTTCAGACTCTGTGTAATAATGGTGTAATTTCTAACAGCCAATCACAACTAGGGGGTTACCACTGCAACTCCATTACTGTGATTTTTAGATGAGTCTCTTGGGGCTCCTTTGGCCTCTGGGTTTCCAAGCTTCACAGCATTCACTGAACATTAGGTAAACTTCTTCTGATGCTGAGGCGCACCTGCACACACACACACACACACACACACACACACCCCACAGTATGGTTAATATCCATCAACAGTTCTGTAATTATTAAATGTGTCTGTGCTGAAAGTTTTGTTCTTATTTTACTATTATTTCTTCCTTTTTGCACATATTGGCTCTTTTGATGTAAGTATAATCCAATATAGAGACAGAAGTAAACGCAGATGCTGCACCAGAAGTATGCTGATGACACCATCTGCTTTCTGCAGTTCTCTCTTGGTCATTGATTTCTCTGAGAGATTTTCTTCAAAATAGTTGGACCATCTTATGGCATGTTGTGTGACATATGGAGTGCTTTTTCACTAGTGACTTCAACGTGCTGGAGTTGAGAAAGCAAGGGATATGGAATCAGATGGATAGATAGATTTAGAAGTCTGGGTTGGTTTCCTCACTGGATATAGTCATGTGTCCTTCCTGTCCTTAGTCTTCTAATCTCTAAAATAACGACCAATGTCATAGAGATGCCTAAGAGGTGCTATGATGAATAACTGATAAAACACTGAAAATGCTTGATAAGTTATAAAGTGCTATTTAAAAATAAATTATAATTGTATTTTTCTTACAATTTTCTCAATGGAAGTCAAATCATCTCTAACATCAAAAAGGAAAGTTCTCACTCCAGCCTTAGTGATATTTATACCACTTCTGTCAGCATTGCTTAAAAACTCGTAGACCCCTGGGCTTCCCAGGTGGCGCAGTGGTTGAGCGTCTGCCTGCCGATGCAGGGGACACGGGTTCGTGTCCCGGTCTGGGAAGATCCCACATGCCGCGGAGCGGCTGGGCCCGTGAGCCGTGGCCACTGATCCTGCGCATCCAGAGCCTGTGCTCCGCAACGGGAGAGGCCACAACAGTGAGAGGCCTGCGTACCGAAAAAAAAAAAAATTAAAACAAAAAATACCTCATAGACCCTGTTTGATTTTTGTGGTATTAAACTTTTGTTTGAAGAATTTGCACACATTTGTTTTATAGCAGTATCTTAACTATGTAAGAAAAAGCCTATAAGATTATGGTACAAAATCAATGAGGAAGAAAGAGAGAAAAAATTGAGAGAAAAAAGATCCTTTGGAAATAAAAATTAAGTAAAAAACATAAAAAGCTTCTTTACCAACTATGAAACCCATGTTATTGTGATATCTCCTATATCCATCAAATAAATAAGAAAGCTATTAAATAGAGGTGATTATTTGAATTCTGGCCATTTTTTAGGAGAAAATACAAGCATACATTAATAAATATTATCAATACTACTCATGGTTCAACATTATGTTAAACTCATCTTCTGTAATGAAATGAAGAAATATAGCATAGTGGAAACCATTTCCTTATTCTCCCCATAATTCTGTGCTTTGGCCTTTTGTCGTACTGCTCTCCTTGATTTTTCCCTTGACAATTTCTTTTTTGATTCATGAGTAGTATGGAGAAAGCTTCCCTGATGTGCACATAGCTTGCCTGTATGTATTCTCAATGTTCTTTCTCGGTCTCACTCTTACTCTCTCCCTCTTGCTCTCTTTACTTCCCCCATTTCCTGATGCCTCCCAGCTGTCTTATTGATCAGGACAGTCCCTTCTTACCCTCAGGGTTGAATGGACAAAATCCAATTGGCTGACTAAGTACGTATGTTCTCTATAGGGCTTGATTTAAAGGAGTAAAGTAAAAAAAAAAAAAGTAAAAACAAAAAAACAAAACAAAACCCTATTTACACCGCAGGTCCAATGCACTTTCTTCAGTCTAAATTTACTACACCTAGGGCTGATATACATACCTTTTTTTTTTTTTTTGTGGGGTACGTGGGCCTCTCACTGTTGTGGCCTCTCCCGTTGCGGAGCACAGGCTCCAGACGCTCAGGCTCAGCAGCCATGGCTTACGGGCCTAGCTGCTCCGAGGCATGTGGGATCTTCCCGGACCGGGGCATGAACCCACGTCCTCTTCATCGGCAGGCAGACTCTCAACCACTGAGCCACCAGGGAAGCTCTTTTGATACATATCTTACTCTTATTTTAGTTTTCAAATGATCCAGAATCATTGAGTGGGGGACTTATAACTAATTAATACCTTCAAAAATCCAACAAATATTTTCAATATCAAGGTAGTTTTCATCAGGTTGAAAGAAAGAAAGATAGCAGAGCAGAGAGGCTAGTAAGTGAAAGAATAGTCTTAAGATGTACAAGTATGTCTCCATAAGATATTTGACTCCAATTACTCTAACCTGGGAATTGATCACAGCAATCACAGTGACTACTGTGTTTCTCTCCTTTAGGGGGGGAGAAAATATGTTCATATTTGAGAAGGGCTCTGAACATTATCTGGGTGATCAAAGTATAAACTGATGAGAGAGAATTGTTGTCCCCCACTGATAACCCTTATCCACTCTTTCTCTTAGAATTAAAATCTCCAACTTATATCTGACACCAGGCTACCCATAATAAAGATATTCCCCTGTCTTCATCATAGCTAGGTGTGACCACGGTATTAAACTGTGACAAAGGAATGTAAGTAGAAGTAGTGGATGCAAGGAATTATCCTTAAAGGAAGGAGGGCACATCCTTCTTTTGTATTCAGTATGTATGGTGGACCTCACTTGTCTCATTTGTAAATGCAAAGCCATTTTCCAGAATAATATCAAAATTCACTACCAGGTCTGTAAAGCCTATCACTTTCTGATAACACTTTAAAATCTGCCTCAGGCAGATATAGCCAGAATTTTCCACTAGTAAATTTTAAAGTAGATGAAACTTTTTTCCAACAACTTCTTTTAGCTTTATTATTTTTGTAAAATGTCATATTCACTATCAGAAAGGAAAACTGTAAGTTATTTCTGAGAGTAGTGATGGTGGAGGAAGTAAGCAAATTCATACTAATGTGTTGGTGACTCACTGTATTAATCTCCTGAAGTGTTTGCCTTTTGAGGAAAATAAATACATACACACACATTACACACATACACATACTATACAGGTATTGCCCTCTTTTAGAAAGCTTGTGTTATGCAATTTTGCTTTTACAAAGCACCTACAGTAGTACCTGTTTTTGCTAACCAAAAGAAATCTGAAAAAAGATTTTCACCTCTACGAAAAAGAAAATTGCTTCTTCATTTTAAATCATTTTGGCTTAACAAAAGTTTTCATAGGTACACTTACTTTAGAAGAGCAGGGGGATATACACACACCACATGTGCATTCTCTCTATATACACATACATATATGCATATGTGTATATACATACATAAGACAGGAAAATGTTTGCCTTAAATAAATTAATTTCAAATGATAGAATTTTACACATTCAGTTGAAGTGCATATAGGAAAATAATTTGAAATACCTGCATTTTCTTCAATTCCTCAAATCCTAATTTTGTTAACACAGGCCTTAGCCAATAAGACAAATAACATTGAATGCAACAGTAAGTCAACTTATGATAAATGACAATAAATACATCTAAATAGCACATTTTGAAAATCTGTGAAATAACATCAATTCCTTTCATCTGAATTTCATATCAAAGTAATCACTGTAAGTAGTCACTTAGAAAGATATGCTTTCTTAAGCAATAGAATTGTATGTTATCCCATTCTACTATTGTAAACCTGCCAATTACTACATATTAAAAATGTTTTTCTGTATCCAAAAATGGCATTCTTTTTATGCTCACAGTGTTCTATAAATAGCTGCTTTTCCAAAATTTGATCATATTTCTAGTACTAGAGTAAGAATCAAATTTTGCATATTTAACTACCTAGAGTAATTAGAGGATGATAAATAGAATTGAGGTATGTAAAAGAAGTGCTTATTAATTTTTTAGAATTTGTTACTAAAATTAGTCTCTGGTATTAATGATTGCATAATTTTAGGATATCATGCTTTGAAATAAAAGTATGCAGGGTTTGACCCATTGGTGTACTAGCAGTAGCTATTATACTGATTGAAAGCTGCCAAATAAGTCTCTCTTCATTTACAAGGTGTTGACTGGATCAGAGACTGATGATTTAAATAAATAAAGAGGGAGAAATTTCTGAACACAGCACTAGTGTCAGAATCAATAAATTGTTCCTGCTGGGTATTAGTTAGTACACCTAGAAATACTAACTTTAGAGGCAGCCATGACATTACTGGGAAAGTTGATGAAAAGTTTAACCCTTCACTCCAAATTTACATTTTTCCCTTTCCTACTCTACTTGGATATTAAAGGTAGAATTTTAAAATATATTGGTAATAGTCTGTCCTACACAGGTACTTCTATGTTGAGAAATAACACCTTCAGGTCAGTGGCCAAGATGCCAACAACATTCATCAATTGATTTACCAGTGTTCACCTTGCATCAGGACTCCAGTTCTCAAAGCAAGATTCTACATTAAATGAAAATAGAGCACTATGCAGAAAAATCTCATGAGGATTTCAACAAACTTGGATTTTTGTCCTTGTCACTCAGAGTTCCTTCAGAAATGTCACTAGCATTTAATTATGCTAACCATGATAATTAATCAACTAGAGCATGTATATATATATATATATATATGTATATGTATATATATATGTATGTGTGTATATATTATATATATATGTGTATATATATATGTGTGTGCATGCATATGCACCTTTATAACTTTATCACAGAGATAAACAATGTTGGAAAACAATTATTTAGTGATACAGAGTAACAACCCTGGAGAAGGGTGAAAAAATAATTGAGTTTAAGTGAAAAAACCTGCATTTCTATCCAATTACACACATGACTGTCATGTGATGAGGTGTAAGCCAGCTAACATATTGGAATCTTGGATGTCTTATTGGTAAAATTCAAATTAGTGTACATTTTTCAAACAGTTACAAGACATACATTTAGTGATATGCTGATAAACATTTAACAACCAGTTGTCCAGGCCAAGAAAAGCCTCAATCTGTAGCAGTTGCCATTTTTTTGTGAGTAAATATTGCCACCATAGCCAATTTCAAGGTATCAACATGATACCACTGAGCATGGAGGTGGAAAGGGATGCACAGAATCAGGTTTTGTAAGCTGGTGAAAGCTAGTTCCAGTACACACTGCTTCCTTTGGAAAACAGGTGAGCTGTAGTGTGAATTACAAAAAGCAGATGCTCACTAAATCTGTGTTGAGTCAACATGTGCATAAAAATATTCGTGAAGGTGATCAACTGATGCAAATCAAAATCTCATTAATCTAGCTATAAGACAAGGGGGGAATGGAGTATCTAGGAAGTTCTAGTGAAAGACACTAGACACTTAGCATAACATTTTGATAACAGCTTTCCCTATATGGGTATGATGGAAAAAGTCGCAAAGAACCAGTGTGGTGGTCATTCTGATCTTTGGATGGAACTTTCATGTGTTTTAACTTGATTTTGTTTATGCATCAAATAATCCTTTTATTTTAATTAAGGCATTATGCAAGATGTTAGGTGGATCTATCAATAGATTTAATTAAAGCATTATGCAAGATGATAGGTGGATTTTATCAATCACTGCATATTGTAAAAAATGCATAAGCTCTAATACCACTTGAGTAAATCACTGAATCAAAGTATCACTTATAAGCAATAAAGTAATGCTGATTGTGTTTAACATTTGGGAGCTTTGGCTCTGCTTCATTAAGATTCTCCTGAGTGTTTTCCATCCCCAGAATTTTTAAAATATCCAATAATAAGCTTTTCATCCCAATTTGTGTTTTTTAAAAATAATTTCTGGTAAAGAAAATTTCTGTTGGCTGATGACTGCATTTCATCAGTTCATTTCAACTGCTTTGATTTTTTTCTCTGACATTCCTTAATTCTAATTCCATCTAATTGGCAAGTCCAGAGAGAGTACAAAGATTAGTCCTGACACAGATGTAGAGAACAAACGTATGGACACCAAGGGGGGAAAGTGTCTGGGTGTGTGTGTGTGATGAATTGGGAGGTTGGGATTAACATACATACACTGATATGTATAAAATGGATAACTAATAAGAACCTGCTGTTTAAAAATAAATAAATAAAATAAAATTCAAAAATTCAAAAAAAAAAAAAGCTTCATTTGGCCCTAACTGCCTGGCAAACTTAAGTATTAGTATTTGGCAAAGAATCGTACTGATCATATTCTAGAAATTGGGATGAAACTATTGTGACATTTCTTAATTTCAGAGACAAAAGAATATAAATTATTGTAAAAAAAGTATATCTCAAATTGTAATGACAGTTTTAGAACAATTTTCCTGATTATGGATCACATAATTTCATTAGAAAGAGCTTCTTTGTAACGGCTTTTTATTGTTTGTAGTTATGTTTTGGGAGATGTGATTTGACACATGGTATGTTTGCATATGAGAATTAATGAACTAGATTTTAATGAGCCTCACTGAGTGAAATGAGATACTACATTTTGAGTGACGTAGAATTTGTTTCTAACATTTTCCCTCATTTTAAAATAATTGTTCAAACAACTTTAGATTTAAAAGCTCAGTGGGTTTTGTTTTGTTTTGTTTTTTAGGAAGAGTACTTATAATGCTGTTCTGTTGATCGTAGTTATACACAGCAGGAAGGCTATTATGGAAAGTTATTTTTGAAAGACATTAGTGTTTTTATAATATCATATCTGAAAAAATTAATAGGGAAAGCAAATAAAATGTTTTAAATTATTCACATTTTATTTATCTATATCATAAATGATCTTATTTTCATCCTGTGTTCTTTTTATTTTTTAAAGTGTGTATATACAGTCCTATTTTCTAATTTTATGTGTCACAGAGGATTCCAGCAAAGAAATGCCTGGGGAAGGCAAAGGAGCAAAGCAGATTTAGCATTCAATTGTTTGTTATTCTTTGTAGCAAAATTATTCTCTATAGAAACTTCTGTGTCTATGAAGAATGTTTGGAGGATCTGTTGGCATCAACTGTTGGTTAAGCACACCTTTGGCATTCTTGCTCTGTAAAATTATTTGTGACACAGACCCTATGATGATGACACATTTCTATTATGCTAATAGTAGAGAGAACAGATTATCATCTAAGAAATTCTATTCAAGAAAACTTGGAATCAACCTAAATATCCTTTAACAAGGGAGGTGATGAATAACATTTCTGTACTCTATTCTTTCCCATTGCCCCTTTTCCATCCTCACTCTTTGTAGGAATTCTGTCTGTGAGCAAAATAATGCATTAAAATTCAGTCACATGAACCATGTTAAGAGAGATATCATTTCGTCCTAGATGTAGGGTTTGCAATTTGGATGAGCCAAGTGTTTGAGCCAGACCGAGATTGAAGGAGTGACAGTATGAAATAGAATGAAATTGATAGCGAGATGAAAAGATGAAGCCAGGTGTTGGAGTGAATAAGACATGCTGACCAAAGACAAGGGTGAGGGAAATTTTAGTGCCCATGTTAAACTAACTCAGCTAAGAATAAAGAGCAACCACAGAGGGAGAGTGTATAAATCTTTGTATTATTCCCTGGGCTCCAAGTATATTAATAGTCTACTGGTATCGTTTGGTTATTTCTGATACAGAGTGTCATTTGGTCTATTCAAGCATTTTAGGGATATTAATATAATAGCTGCCTTCTATCAGTGATGACGTGAACATTCTGTGAAGAAATTTCAAGCATTTTGAAAGTTAAAAAACAGAAAGAAATACAAATTAAATTTACTTAAGTATAGTATTAATGAAGAATTATTTGTTTTATAAAAACAAATATTCCTAAAACTATCCTCTTGGTATTATAAAAATGAAATTTAATTGCAATAGACCACTCAAGTAACGAAGGACTCACCTCCCACTTGTCTTCATTGAATTGTGGAGTTATGTAACATATCCATTTTTTGTTTATGTGTGTGTGGTCAAAGGAATATTTGACAGGGAATATGGAAATCTGGTGCCCTTTCATATATTTGTGACATTGTGAAAACATTTAACTTCTTATCTTCAGTTTATCTACAAATCATGAGCTATACAATATGTTAAGTCATTTCCAGATAAGAATTTTATGCCTTTTTGGATCCCCCTAGAGGTTCACTTATGAATTTATTTTACTTTGCATTAACATTGAATTCAAGTAAATCATTATTCAATCATAATTAATATTTCATATATTTTCTCTTGATTTCTGTAGGATAAACTATTAAAATAAACTTGTTTAAATTTTAAATATATATGTGAATGTGTTTATTTATTCTTAAATTTATTCTTAAGTTTATATATGGAAAATGAAGTACTTATACAGATAAGATGATAGTCTTACATATTTTGTGTTAAGACTTCTGACATCCTACTCATTTAGGCATCAACCCAGAAGAAATGTAAGATGTGATATACCTTCTAAATAATAGAGTTCATATATTTTAGGGATTGGGCATAGAATACATCTGGCCTCAATTTGCACATGTGGTTCACTGGAAATAATTTATTTATAACCTTAAGCATAGTGTCTAGTGCATAAAGAGAACACAAAAGGTATGTATAATGCTATTGATCTTTATGATAATTATAATAATGACAATAATAATGATAATTATGCTATTCTTTTATGATTATTACCTGATACCTGCTGATTTCTATGAAAAACTCAAGGCTCTTGAATCCTGGTCACTTCATTCCCTGATGCCTCTCCACACAAAAGTAGAAATATTAATAACATAGGATCATTGTCAAGGACATTGATTATATTCCAATTCTAGATTAAGAACTTTTAAGATCAAGTAAAGATCTAATATATTCAAACTCTTTGTTTCATTGTCATTATCTCTGTCCTAGCTGGAATATGGGATAATCAAAGGCCTTGAGTATCCCTACTTTCTGGGATATGATTCTTTCTTAAGGCCTGTGACAGATAATTTAGATCAACACTGCAGTAAACATTAGGGAAAATATGCACTTTCCTCTTCTTTTGCCTTAGACTTTTTCTTGCCATCAAAATAGTAAGATAGTTTTATAGATAAAATTTAGAGGAAAAAAGAACTGAGGAATCCATTAAATCTATTGGAGTTAAAATCTCAGGCCTACCTTCTCAACACAAGAGTTTTTGCATATCTATGGAGTCTAATTCAGTTCACTCAGGTCTGAGATTTAGGCCGACATGGAAACAAAGAATAAAATGTTCCTTTCTTGCTGTCCTCTGAATCTACACCTCCACAAAGAGACTTGTGTTGCAATAGTTGTGTTAGGATTAATTTCAGGAATGGTATGTATGTTGTCTTCTCTGAAAAATTTTCCATCAGGCCCATGGAATATAGAACTTCATAGATAACATATTTCTTTACTTATTTCAACCCACTAATGAGGAAGCTTTTTGATAGCTAATGAAAAGGAGACTCAGAACAAAAAACAAACAATAAAAACCCAGATATAAGACATGATAAGTGACAACATAGGAGTGACATGCCACTAACAAAACAGCAGGAAAAGCTAAATCAGAGTAAGTTATTTGATTTATGAAGAGCTGTTTCTGAGATTTGTGACAGAACAACATAAACATTCTGGAGAATCTAGAAACTCCCCACATATCCCACTTTCTAGATGAACATTCATACTTCAAAAACTTCTATATTTACTAGAACAGAGGATAATGCCTTCTAGAAATTTTTTAACTGGTCACTTGTTACTGGAAAATTCTTACTTTTAGGGTGCATTAACAAACTTACTTTTAGAGTGCATTAACAAACTTTAAATTTTAGATGACTTAACACAGTAGAAATCTTTAACTCAGACAACGTTTCAGTGCAGTTTTTCCTGGGTACATTCCTCTGCATGAAGATTCATGAATCTAGATTGCTTTCATCAAATGCTCTATGGTCTTGTAATCCACATTCAACATCAAATGAGGGAAAAGTAGTGAAGACATACCTGCACCTTAAAAGTCGGAAAATTTCATGTTTCACTTCTGCTCATATTCCACTGATGAAAGATAGCTCCCTCCCAGTGGTATAGTCATGTTATGGAAAACAAAATACATTTTTGGTAAATATCTACTGGTCTTGTCTTGATAGTCAAAGAATAAAAATATTTTGTCACTGTTCGGACAGATGCTGTGCTTCTCTCCTATGTTAAATGACAAGTTTTCTTCTGACCATAAAACTGTGGAACAAATTTTATCCAAAGTAATTACAGGTATTTCAGATAGTTGCAGATGGTCTGATTTTTAAGTGATATCCTTTTAATAAATCTGTATTCAGTGGCTTCTAACTGGCCAGAAATCATCAATAATTCTTAGCATTTTGCAGCAGATTTAGGAAAAAATATCATGGGTCATTTTCCCATATATAATTGATTGATACCATTGATTGTTATATTCAAATGAACAAGTTACTGACAATTATTCATTATTTCAATGCCAAGATGGGGTTGGTTCTTCGACTACTCTGTTTCTTGTTTAGATGTACAGATCCCAGATTATATTTGTTTTCTAGATCTCAGGAAGAGAGTTCCTGAAGAGGGTATGCAGTGTAAGTCTCCACTCACCCTCCTTACACTGTGCTAACCTGGATCCCCTTCTTATTTATGCCCAGAATTTAAATCTAATACCCCAGCTCTAGCGAAAATCATCCTTTCAATTAGAGTCCTTTTTCTTTCTCTCTTCTTATACAAGTCTAGCAAGTCAAGCTTCATACAACATTTCACTACCTACTAACTTCTTACCACTTAGTTTTCCCTAGAGCTGAGGTTGATTCTCATAGCTGTGTTTAGCAACTCATTTTTTTTTTCTTAACTTTATGGCTGGAGTTTTATTTGTTTTTTCATGGAATATAAGGAAGGAATGAAAAATAAGATGAAGCACAATGCCAGAGAAGATAAATAAAAATGTATGCAAAATATTATTTCAGAAATAAGATCAAAAAAAGAAGGAAAATTTTAAAAAAGAAGAAAACATTGTTTCATGGGCTGCATTCACTAGCAGGATGCACATATACTATATGTTTCGTACACTGAATCATATTTGATTAATTTTCAGGCAAAAATGGTTGTTTATATTAAACATTCCAACTAAGAGTCAGGTGAAAGAGTATTATGATTTAGAGATAATTGGTGTTTTTCTCCCGAGGAGAACAGACAAAAGAATACATATTTCTAATGCTTAAATCTCTGTGCTAACTCTTCTTTGTTATAAAAACACTCTCAGGGCTTCCCTGGTGGCGCAGTGGTTGAGAATCTGCCTGTCAATGCAGGGGACACGGTTTCGAGCCCTGGTCTGGGAAGATCCCACATGCTGCGGAGCAACTGGGCCCGTGAGCCACAACTACTGAGCCTGTGAATCTGGAGCCTATGTTCCGCAACGACAGAGGCCGAGATAGTGAGAGGCCCGCGCACCGCGATGAAGAGTGGCCCCCGCTCACCGCAACTAGAGAAAGCCCTCGCACAGAAACGAAGACCCAACACAGACAAAAATAAATTAATTAATTAAAAAAAAACTCTCTCAAACAGAGTTTCAGCCAGAAAAAGAAGGAAATGTATAAATTTGCATTATAAAAATAATATGCCCAATAGGTTTAATCCCAGCTTTTATGAACACTGGGTCTACCTGTTAATATATTTATAATGGGACCTTGGGCAAGTAAGCAACCCCTAGGATCAAGAGATTTTTATTTCAATAGTACAGGGTAGTTATAGGTTTTTAATTTTTTTACTGCATGACATAATTTATATAAAACTCTTAATAAGAGTGTGGGGAGTACTAGGTACTAAATATATATTAATTTCTGTCTTAGGGTTTTCTAGTTCCAAGATGAATGTATCCATTAAATAACATAGTCTTTTGTAAATGTAGGTAATTAATATTGCCAATGATTAAAACTACATGTTGCAATAGGTAGTTGTAAAGCACATATCATTTGTCATAAACTATATGTCTACTGGTCCTTTCCCTTTGATAGGCAATAAAATTTTGAGAATTACAAATATACCATAAAGTTATAATCAGTAGATTTTAGTTCTGTATTCATGTTAGAATTCCTGTAAAGCTGTTATAACACACCAATCTCTGGATTCTGAAACCCTCAAATTCCCAGATTCTGATTTGATTTTTCTGTGACCAGGACAAAATATCAATATTTTTCAAAGCTCCCTAGGAGATTAATATGCAGCTAGTTTTGTGTATCACTTAAAAGAGTCATTGGAAACAGTAATCATGACATGAAGAGATGTTTACAGTTATGGTCTATACTTCCTCATTACAATTTATTCTTCTACCCATAACAGTTGGATTCTACTCTACTGCTCTTGTGAGCTCCAGACTTCTATATCTCACTGCCTTCTGGTTGGTTTCAATTGTATACGCTGCAGGAATCTAATCTTCAAAACACCACAAAATGAACATATTACTTTTGTCTCAGATCTACTTCTTCTCCTCTTTATGTACTTCAATAAATGGCACTGACACACATTTGCTCTTTTAAGCCAAAAGCATAATCATCAACTTTAATGTCTTGCTTGTCTTCTTCCTTCACACACAATCCCATACACCAAAAGTCTGATAGCTTCCCCTGTTATATATCTCCTGTATCTTTTCATACTCAGGTCCACTACCCTAATACCACCATCTTATCTTTCCTGGATTATTTCTATAGCTTCATCATTGATCTCCCTGATTTTAGTCTTATTTCACATCAATCTAAGTTCTATACTGAGTCATCAAAAGAATATATGATCTCATCACTCTTTAACCTAAATGCTAATGTGGTCTCTGATGCCCTTTAAGATTGGCTACTTGTCTCTCATGTCTCATTTCTCTTCTCCCCTATAAGTTCCAGTCACACAAGCCTTCATTCTATTTCATGCATGGTCTTACTCTTTGAACATGCTATAACCACTTTGTGAGTCAGAGTTCCTAATTCCTCTCTTTCCTACTCCTGACTCATATTTTCATGCCACCTCCTCAAGGCAGTCTTCCTTGACACTTAAATCCAGATGAAATTTCTTCTTAGGGACTCTTATGGTACTATACCTCCCTTCTCACAGTACTCACACATTGTATTGAATTCTCTACTTGTTTATTTGTTCAAAAACACTGAAAGCTCTCGGATGGGACATAACTGCTTTGTTCCCAGCTACGTCTCCAGTGATTTTCCCAATGCCTGAGAAGTAGTAATCACCCAATAAATAATGAATGAAGGAAAAGAAGAGAATACATTGTTTATGACAATGAAAGAACACGCCTTATTATGAAGCACGTATGCATATATTCACCTACAAATAGGAATTAGTGGGAGACAAATGAAGATAAAAGAGCTCAATACTATTGTTTTCAATTTTGTTCTAAAAGTATAGTGATACTTATCTACTGAAAATTTGATTATGGTTATAGGATATTCAGTTAGTAAACTGAGAAGTGTTCTTCCAGGTGTTCTCAGAGTATATTTTAGAACACCAGGCAGAAATTTCACCAAAGGCAAGTAAAAAGATCTTCACAGTGAATGAAGAGATAAAGTTATGTATTTTTAAAGGTGTAAGTCTGTATTCACTGGGGACATTAATGAGTGTTCTTCAGCTCAGATATAAGAAAGGAGATGGCAAATTATGGGGTTTCTACAGAGCTTACTTGGAAGGTTGTTGCAGGGGTTCAGGACTCCTATAAAAGGGCACATAGTTTGTGGAATTTAGAAATCACCTGTGGAGTCAGGACCCAGATTTAAGGATTTGAAAATCCTAATTCAGGTTTAGGACAGTTGTGTTTTGTCTAAGGTCATGGGTAGAGTAAATAGCAAGACATTATGACATCTATACAAATGAAATGTAATTACCTAAAGGAGAATCTTAACCAAAATAATTACTTAGTAGTTTCCCTTTTATCTTTGTAAAAAAAAAAAAAAAAAGATAGAATATGCAAGTAACTTCAACTCCAAGGAATTGTTCATAAGATAAAGCAACTAGGATATCTAAATGACACTTTTTATATTTTCCTGAGGAAAGTAGATTCACTTTAATGTATACTGATTGGTCTCAGAGTAACAAGTTCTTTAGTGCAGAAAAATTTGTTGTGAAAATGTCACAATAATAAAATGTATGATGTTTTATTTTAGCAGATTGAAAATGGCCCATCAAGACATGGGGCAATATTGGTGAAAATGAAAAGTCAAATGCTGTGGAAAATGTACAGTGCAGTTGGTGGCAGAAAGAAGATCCAAGGTGTAATACAAATTACTAAATAACTCTTCATAGAATTAGAAGAGGCATTTGATTTACAAAGATTATTTAACCTATTGGGCACTGAATAAAAGATCTGCATATCTTTAATGCAATCTTTTTTTAAAGTCTTATAATGAACTTCAAGAACAAAGAGAACAGAAAACCAGTAAAATATTGATTAATATATGTGGGAAATATTTGGGATAAAAAAGTGAAACATGTCGGGCAATCATATTTTGAGTGAAAAATGTGTATTTTTTTTTTCAAAGAAGCATTATGGAAGGTGGATTTTTTAAAAATCACAACAGCAAAACTGTTTTTCCTTTTACTTTTATTTCATTCAAATATGCAACCATAATTGTATCCACAGTTGAGAAATTGTGGTAAGAAATTCATATATCCTTTCTCATGCTTGTTTTCCACTCAATTTCTCTTAAAAAATTTAAGGTTTCTCTTAATAATAATAATAGTAATTAAACTTTTTAAACAACTTATACTTGAAATCTCAGTGCAGTATCTTTAAAATACAGCATTTTGCCATGTTTTCTAAATGTAGACCCATTGCATCTTGACTCCATGGGTAACAACTTAGAAGCCAGTTATTTCCTTACACCTAAATATTTTCCTAAAAGATGGTTGAAAGCCTTCTCGGGAGTAAATATTACAAGGAAATCACACTACTAATTATGTTCAGTGGGATTGATATAAGCATATGTTAATAAATTAATACACCTATTTTTTAGTTTGCATTATCTTTATAACTTGGTACAGACTAAATATTTGTGTCTTCCAAAATTGGTATGTTGAAACTTAACTCCCAAGGTGATGATATTTGGAGGTGGGACATTTTGGAAGTGATTAGGTCATGAGGAGGGAGCCTTCATGAATGTGATTAGTGCCCTTATAAAAGAGATGCCAGAGAGCTACTTCTGTTCTGCCATGTGAGGGCACAGTGAGAAGAGTGTGGTCTATGAACCAGAAAGCATGTTCTCACCAGACATCAAGTCTGGTGACTTTATCTTGGACTCCCTATCTTGGACTTCTTCCAGAACTGTGAGAAATAAACTTCTGTTGTTTCTAAGGCACCAATCTATAGTATTTACTACAGTAGCCCTAACAGACGAAGACATAACTATAAAGGCAAATTCAAATCACAGTAAATATATGAAAAATAGAAAAACTATTCTCATTTGCATGGAAAGTTGTCCAGTGTTCTTATGTGTTTGGAAATAAGGCTGTACATAAAAGCACAGGTAAAACTTCAGTATTTGAAAAAAATCTTAGCAGTAAAGTGCTAAAAACATACACTAAAAATCATGCACATTGGATATCTTTATCACTTCCTAATACTTAGTGAACTTACAAGTTATTATTTCTGAACCTCAAGTTTTTTCTTTAAAATTGAGATAATAATATATGCATTGCTGGCTTCATCGAAGAAATAAATGCAACAGAATACATAAAGCCTGGCCAATTTCAGCAGCTCAGTAGGCATGTAACAAATGTTAAATGCTTTGCTAATGCATACTACAGTAAGAATTTTGTCTATAATCTTCAAAATTATACAATATAAAAAGAAGTTAATTTTTCCTGTAAAGTTTCATTGAAATTTTTAAATATCATTTGAATCATCATTCAATATACATGGATTTATTTATGAGCCATTATTCAAAGTATGTCCTTTCTGCCAAACAAGGTATTCCTGGCATATATAGGTAAGGAAGAGAACAAATGTTAAGCTCCTTTCTTTTATTATAATCTTTTAAAAAGATTATAATATCACCAGGAAGTCCTGAAAGATGACATGGTTAGATAATGATAAAATGGTTGGAATGATAAACAAAACTTAATTCATAAGTGTGATGGAATCACCAGTTTTGTATTAAGGAATGGGGTTTTGAATTCCCAGTTCTTGATCTGGGAATTTCAAGGAAATATTCCGATTTGAGATAGAAAAAATGAAATTCTTAACATGTTAATGCACTTGTCAACTGAAAATCAATCAGGAGGAATAAGAGAGTAAGCTGATAATAATAAGTAGCAGCAGAAGTAGAACTAATAGTTATTGAATTCATTCAATGATCCTGAGGCTACAATGGGGTACTTTATGCCTTATCTCTTTCAAGCCTCATAATAGTACTGTTACTAGTAGCCTCCCCATTGTAGAAATGAAAAAGACATTAACAAGTTAGATAGGATACACAACTTGCCTAGAAGAACAGATCCAGTAAAGTGAACATGCCTGGATTTGAGTCAGATTCTTCCAAGGAAGGGTCATTATAAATTAAGTATAATAATGTAGGAATTATAACTTGTTTTATAAAGTCATATTCATGCCTAACTTAGTTCCTCACCCTATCTTATCTAATTCATGCTTGCATGTTCAAGCAATCAATTTACAGATAAAACTGAGAAATGAGACATCTTCACACAGACAGGCACATGGACAAATTGATAGACATTTGTACACACTCATGCATGCACACATACAAATAGCATTCTAATTTTGACAACTTACTTTAGAGGGCAACTGCCCATTAAAGAGGAGTAGAAGTTGTAATGAATACAATACAACCACTAATCACAATGTCATTTATGCCTTCCTTTTTATTCTTAGGTTTGAGAGAATAAGTATGCTTACGCTAGCTTCTTAGAAATGACCAAACAAAAGAAAGGAATTTCAATGTGACTCCTCAGATTAAAAAAAAAAAATTATGAGCTGCCCAGATACCATGATCTTCCTCCCTCATGCCTTGGACCGGAGAATGTTTTAAAATTATGTACTATCAGTTGATTTCTGCAGTTTTATCTTTTTGCAGATCCTCAACCTATTTTATTCACAAGATAGAGAGGAAGGAAACTTTGACTTAAGATACAGATCCCCAAATACTGTAAGAGCTGCAAGTTGCACAGCAACAGCAAGTAAACACCAGCACAAATCTATTCTATGGCAATAGGGATAGGGCTGTCCTTTGTTTCTTCCTGCCCTCATTACTTCCTGTTATTGTGAGCAGAAAATTTTACAGACAGAGGAGATGACAAATATATCTTGAGGCTATGTTCCGATTGTACCCATAAATCTTTTTCACCATTTAATTAGATTAGAGATATGTATAATCTACATGACTGAACTCTCTTGGGTTTGTCATGTGACAAGCCTAATTCTTTGCATTTTAATCTTTTTTCATTAAAGTCTACTGGACATATTTGCAGAGGAAATTTAATAATCTTACACTATTTAGAAATACTTTATTTTTAGGATTTCTTATCTTTTTTCATTTATCTGATTTCCATTTCCAGTAGAACTGGTCATAGTAACTTCATTTGGAATAAATTCCTTGGTCTGATTATGATTCTGCAGGTGTTATGTAGTAACTTAATAATAGTTTGTAGGCAGTTATTTCACTAGAGATAATTTATAGTGGAAATGCATAAGGAATAATATGTTGCTGCTCCACTGAATTTCAAAGGAATTCATTATGATTAATAATATTACAATAGCAATAGAAGTAAGTAATAATGATTTGCCACAAGTTGTAAGGAATCATTGAATAGTTTTAATCTGACTATACTTAAACATTGAACTGAAAGTAAATTCAGCAATATTCAGTAATGAGATTTGGGATTCATAATAATGCCATTAATCATAACTAGGTTTTGTAGATTTTATGGCAAAGACTACAAGATATCTGGAGGATTTGATTTAAAATGTTTTACTGATTTTAAATTAAGCTATCTGTGTGAGATTTGAAGCCTGTGGTGATTAAGTCTTTACAAAGGCCATATTTGTTTTAAGTGATTGATAGGTTTAATTGTCTAGTGAATATTCCATATTTATACTCAAATTCAACTATTTCATACAATTAAGAGAAATAGAGTGCTTTAGAAAAAAATGAGCAATGTTTTAGCTAATAAAAATACATTTACACCCACTTCCCTGTTTCTTAGGCATCCCTGGCCCTTGGAGTCAACCTTAAATCTAGATGTATTTTTTAAAATGAGTTCAAGTAAATGAATAATTATTAAGTTTCTAGCTCTGTGTTAAAGACTTGGAATATAAGTATAAAGAAGTCAGGCTGCTCACTCTCATAGAATTCCCAATAAAGTAGATGCAGAGCCATATACAACTAAATATAATACAATATAAAACCTTCTCTCCTAGAAGCTGGAAAATACCCCAAAGAAAGAACAATTCTTTCTGATTGAATAGTTCACAGAACACTTCATAGATGAGATAACATTTTCAGCCAGACTTGATGGATGTAAGGAATTTCAGCTGTTGGGGGAGACATGGAAAAACGTGCCAAAAATATTAGTAGAGACATGGTAATGCTCAGTGACCACAGGATTTGGAAAGATCTCAGATTCTTTTTGTATATTCAGTCTCTTTGTGTTTCAGTTGACTTATCTGTAAAATATGTTACTTCCCTGTCACTGTGAAAATTTGCTCATATCTAACAGAATTATCATCAATAAACACATTGAGATAGCTGAAATCACCTTGTGATATTGTAAATACATTATTTATTCTGGTATAAAATACTTATGGTGATAATATTAGAAAAATATAGACAATGCAATAACTGCTTCAACAGAAAAGTGGTAAGCTGCATAATCATTGACTGGTCAAGATCATAGACTAAGTCCCATTATAGCCAAAATTAAGAGCAATGGAGAAAGAAATAAGTAGGAAAAATAAGAGATAAGATAGAAAATATGTAAAATTAGTAGAGAGTAAGAAGTCAGCAGTAAGAGGTATAAGTTTGATAAGAATGAATGAATAGAGGCCTTGGTGCAAGCAAAGAAAAGTGGATTCTCAAGGGATAGAAAGTGTAGTAAGAGTGGCAATTCTTGGGAAAAGGATCAAGCAAGTCCTTCCAGATTTCTGAGCATTTTTATGAGAGCTTAGAAATTCTTAAAGAGCTTTTCCAAGAAAAAAGTAAGAGCAATCCATAGTTCTGAAGAATAGCCTAGAAGTATATCATAAAAGGTCACCTCAGAGACCTCTGTGGTACCATGGCATTTTATCTCATGCACACCTGAAGGCATACCCATCAAGGCACTTCAGGTATTGTTATTAAACTGGTCACAAATACAGCATAACCTCATGCTTAAGCAGCTTAATTTAACCTAGCATATGGCAGAAAAATTATCCAAACTCCATCTAATGCAATGTAAATGGTGTTAGTTAAGAAAATTTTATTAACCTTCTAGACTGTGAACATGAATATTGTATTTGAATTTAAAAGGTTAGAAAAAAACTGAATCCTTTGCTGGATCTAGACAATACTGATTAATTTGTTTGAAATAATATCCTTTGAGCCAAAAGATATTTCTATCCAAACCTTCAATAATTATTTTTACAAATAGTTAAAAAAAGACTACATTCTGTAAATAGTCAAATTTGTGCCCCTATAAGAGTATTTTTAATGTAGAAAAAAGGGAAATATTGAGACCTGGCCCAATTCTTTTAAAAAAATAAATAATTTTTTTTAAAGATCAGTTGTAGGTGAAAGTGTTTTCAAGAAGGAGCTTTGTCATAGTTAGATTTTAATGCACATGAAATTAGAAATTTTGTTTTGCTATTCTTTTTTTCATTGCCAATAAGTGTGTGTTGGTTGAACAAATGGAAGTGTAGATAAAACATTATAAGACTAATTATAAAGGAAAAAGTAACCTTCAAGTAAGACTGCAACTATTTCAAATAAATAAATTCTGAACATTATTTGTCCTTTCATAATGCTAAAAATACTCTTTCTGTTCCAGTATTTTTAAGTTAGATGACAATTGGTACCTGAGAATCAGTTGTCCTTGTGTTGAAGCAAATATAAGACAAACTGATAATTTTAAATGTGCCAATGCCAGTCCCTCATAAAATAAACCTTCAGTGATAAAACAATATGATTTTTTCCACACCACTGAAAGCTAAAGAGCATTAATTTATTGCTTCCAGAGTTTATGTTTACATTTGAATGAAAAATGGCAAACATTCCCTAACTGGTTGAGTCATAAGTTTGTATCTTTACTAATGTATTCCGAATATAGTTCAGCTTTTCTATTTCTGGATAATTATAAAGCTTATCACAAGGACAAGCAATAAAAGTCTCCTGAAACTATAAGATTTGGATTATTTAATAATAATGTCCCCCACACTGTTAATGGTTTACTGATTGGGAATTAATGAAATGCTATCTGGAAGCACATTTGTCTATTTGAATGAAAGCAATTCTGACTCAAACAATTACTAGGGTTTGCCTGCTTAGTGGCATATTCTTCTGGCTTCCTGGAAAGAGCTTTGTTATCACCATTAATATGTAGCAAAATTGAGTTATTCAGGAGCTGTTTTGTCCAATATCTAAACATGCATCATTAATGAAGCTAAAATGAACTCAAGTTTCCCAGATATCAGGAAAACCTCATTGCTTTCCTGACAATGTGTCTCCAGATATACCATACAGATGCATTCACGTACAGCCTGTTTTACCTCATTTCAACACTTTGGAAGAGGGATACATCAACTTGATTTAATAATAGATCTACATATTAGCATTTTTCTATGTTAAGGAAGAAATAAAATATAATAAGTATGCCACATGTTATTTATGATGATTTTAGTCTAGAGGATTTATACAAAAGTCAATTGATAGATTGGCTATTTTTTAAATAATAGCTGGAAAAAATTAAGTGAAAATACACATAAATAAATTCTTTTCACTTGTTCCAAAATTTAAAAGTAATCTTACCAGCACTAAGTAATAATAAAACTGGAGTGGAGTGATGGAAGTTAACTAGACTTATGTTTTTGATCATTTTGTAATATATACAAATATTGAATCATTATGTAGTGCATCTGAAACTAATATAAAGTTATATGTCAATTATACATCAATTAAAATATATAAATAAATTAAATAAATTTGAGTGATTAACAGACTAGAAGTGTCTGTTCTGTGATCCTGCTGATCAGTTTGTGGACAATATGAATGGCAAATATGTAAGTATAATGATTAGGAGAGAAGTTGATTTGAGTTTTGTCTTCTTCTAGTCTTAAGTATAGTCTCTTTTTCACTTAGTTTTTAAGATTCCCATTTTATCCACAAACATATGTTTTTTTCAACTGTACTCTTCATAATGAGAAAATATGTCTTTGGTTAATTATAGGAAAACAGGTCACTGGACCACATCTTCTTTCTACTCCAAATAATATTTTCTGGACCTTTTTTTCTCACAGTAGGGGAAACATAATTTAAGAATTTCAAGGTAAGGAATATTGTTTTACTTTCTAAAATAACAAGAAAATGTATTAACTATTCAAAATTTAAATCTAACTTTCACAATTTCAAGAGGATTCTTTATTTTCATTTCCATAATTTACCCTTTAATCTAGGTCAAACTTGGGTTACCATATGCCCTTCCTGATTGATTTAAATTGATTTGGCAGTATTTTAGTGTACATTATTGGAAAATGAACTTTTTGATAAAATGACTAAATTCAACCCACTTTAACAGGATGAAAAGGCTTGAATATGAGAATTAATAATTCAAGTTTCTCACGATGGCACACAGTCATATAATTTTAGAATGGCCACTTCTCAAAATATAGACCCTTATGATGTGACTTTGCTAAATAGAGTAGATTTCCCTCAAGAGATATACACTTTTATTTTATTCAGGCTTAAGTCTTCTATTGTCATGGTTACAATTTCAGCTCTTTTCAGCTGTAAACCTTGGGTACCTTTGAGACAATACGATCAGCTTTAACTGTTGATATGACTCACATGGTGGCAAAAAGTTGTCTTATTAACTACAAAATTCCATGGGATCAAACATTACTCTTTCCCTTAATATGAAATTAAATTTTTATGGAGAAGCTAACCATTTGCACCCAGTGGCTAAGCAGAGGGCCTGTGCTATAATCATAGTGTTAAATTTCTTGTGAAAATCTCTTCCCGGGAATCCAGAATGCAAACTAGGAATAATTTTGACAAAATCTCTTGATTGATGAAATTTCGAGGCTGATTTTGTAGCTCTCTGACCTGATGTGTTGATAAATTTTCCAACTCAAAGGTGAGCAACTGAGACCCATAATCATTGGAATGAGCAATGAGGTGGGAGCAATGCACCCACCTCCACCCAAAGGAGGGAAACATACTGAAAAAATTGAATGCTCCAATTAGAACACTTTTAAACTCCTAGTTCATCTGCATTCATAGTTGTTTAAATATTAAATACCATGAAAAATTAAATTTAGCATCCATTTTCATGGAAGACCCTTCTGGTTTACAATGAGACCCTGAAGTAACACTTGAATCTCACCTATGTTCTTTATTTTATTTGAACCAAGCAAATAGATCTTGGATTGCTTTCATGTTTCAATGAATATAAGACAAAACTATTCCTGTAAACTGATACTACACCTAGAATAAAATTATCCTTAACCAGGAATTGGTAAGATTATTCTGTGAAGGTCCAGATAGTAAATATTTTATATTTTACTGGCCAGATGGTCTCTATTGAAGCTACTTAACTCTGCCATTGTAGCATGGAAGCAGCCATAAACAATAAGGAAATGAAAGGGCATGGTTGTATTCTAATAAACATATATGTATTTATAAAAACAGGCTGTAGGCTGGATTTGACCTACATACCATAAAGTCTGACTCAGACCTAACTGAAACCTCAAAGGTCTGCTGTTACTTTCTTGATCAGCTAACGGAGTCTGAGGAAATCTTACCATTCATATCAGCTGTTACAGTCCCCTTCTGCTTTTTATCTCTGGGTTCTAGAACTCAAAATTTGAGTCTACAAGGGTCCCAGAATCTTCTCCCTACCAAGCCTCTATATCAGTCAGTTTTTCAACTTAACCAAATTTCTGGCTCAGACAGTTCATATCCATGAAGTAGGAAGACATGGCAGTGTGAGAATATTCCACTCAGGTGGAGAACCTTAAGGCACATATGACAATCCAGTTAAAAAAAAAAAGCACTATTTTGTAATTTAAATCAGTGTTTCTAAAAACCTTAACTAGTACAAGAATTACCTGAGATTCTCGCTTCTAAAACTGCAGTCACAATGATCCCACTCCCCAGATATTGCAGTTCAATATGTAAAGAAACCTGAATTTTTATCAAGCCACCCAGGCAATTTCAATATAAATGATCCACTGATTACACTTTGGGAATTATCACCTAGTCACCAAAACTGACTGAATACGTACAAACCCTGTCAGAAATTATGTCACATGCTTTGGAACCACACGAAGATTCTAGTTATTAAGGATGATCCTGTCATGAAAAACAAAGACAGATATTTCCATCTGTAAGGACTAATGACAGGTTATCCGTGTCTCAGGGAAGGAGTTCATAGGCTCCCTCAGAGAGCCTAGAAAATAATAGTAACTGATTTGGAAGGTGCAGCCTATACAATCTTTTCCTTTATCCTCCCTTTTATGAATCCTTGAGGGAATGTATCAGTATGCCAGCTACTGGTGAGCCTAATGAGAGCCTGATCCAGAGCTGAACACACAACCTATGGCTTCCAGTTGCTGAAGAGAATTTTTGAAGGAATGTTCTAAGGAACTGTAGTCCTATGGAATATTAATAGGCATTAAATGAAAGAAGAATTACATGCTTAGGTGGGAAGGTAGAATATGTAGTATTTCTCAAATTTTTAAATCTTGAAATCTCCTCATCTACACTCTGTTGCAACAAGTATCTTGTTGGAATAGCTTTCCAGGCTTGTTGCTTAGAAAATGATCCTGTAGAAGGTGAAGAGCCCAAGGTGGGCTGTCCTCGGTGGTGAAAGGAGAACTCAGAGGTAATGGTCACATCATTAGTGTTTCCCTGAGTGCCTTTTCTAGAGAATATTGAACTGTTTGTTGACGATGTCAACAAACCATGAGTATCTGGCCTCTAAGTCTAGAGCGTCCCCTTGGGTAATTATGATTTCTGTTACTTGATGATGAAATTTCAAAATTTCCCCTAATCTTCACCCAAAGTAGTTTATTAAAATACTCTTGGTTTTTTTTTGGTTTTTTTTTTTTTTTTTTTTTTTTTTTTTACCAAATGTGGATATTTATTACTGCAGATTTAACAAATGGACTAGAAAATACATTTACAGACAACTTGCTTAGTTCTCAAACCTAAGACATTTTAGTCTCAAAATAAAAGCTAATGCTATTGTACCCTTTAAGGCAGAAAGTAAAGTTTATGGAGGGTGAAATAACAGTTACTAAATGATGCAGCTCAACTACTTTTACTACCTAAATGAAATATGCAAAAGAGATTGATGGGGAACTCAAGAGAAAAAAAAAAGTGCCTAGGCTGTAAGAGGTTTTTATAAATTCAAGGCAATGATCTCAATAATGTTTATCCAAATAGGTCATGACATTCCATATATCAAAATAAACTGATTCATTCCTTTTTGCATTTTAGTCAAGTGGAAATAAGCATTAAAAAAGATCCTCAACTCTCTATATATGGAACTTGCAAAATCAGTATCAAATGATGCTTTATTGTTATTTTAACTATTTAAATTGAGTAAATACTCAATTAAAATACTCTTTTAGATACTATTGATAAGTTCTTAAATTTTAAAATTGTATCAAATGTTGTTCATAGTATTAATTAAAAATAAATATGATGGAGAGAAGTACAATTTGAATATAAGGATCTAGCAGCTCCTTCCTAGAAAAATACTAAAATAAAGAAAACATCCAAAATATAGGAAAAGAAAACCCCACATCAATGTTAGAGATGGGGCATAGGCTGCTATCTAATAGCTAATATCACAAACATCAAAGCATTCCTGGAAAAAGAGAAGACAAGATAGAAGACATAAGAAAAATTATTCCCATCTTAAAAATGAGTCACATCAGAAGTGCACATGAGAGCGTTACAAAAAACAAACACTCAAGTTGAATAGGGAAGGGAACAAGGGGAAGGTAGTATCTGGAACAGACAAGGCACACATGTACTAGGAAAAATTTCAGCAACGTATGTAAACAACATGCAAAATAAGCTGTTCTAAGTATTTGATGTTGGATACACAGAATTTAAATATAGTATGTGATACAACTACTGTTCATTTATCTTGGTAGGCTGGAGGGTACAATTATAATGGTAGGTATCAGTGATATATTAAGGACTATGTCTGTGGGAGTCCACATCCAGGTAAGGAAGAGTACTATATCATGAATTGTTTTAAATGCCAGCACATGGTGTTTTATTTATTTATTTTTTTTAAAAAGTCTAACTCATTTTGTTTTATTATTATGTTAAAATTCTCTACAAATATTGCATCCCATTATTACCTGTACTTGGGGAAGACAAATTCTATTGTTACTACCTTCATAACCACTGGTTTATTGTGCATTAGAAATGAAAATATGGTCAAGCAGAAAACTAGTTCTTAGAAATTGTCTGATATGACAGTGACTTCCCAAGACTACAAGCAGAAAGAACATAAAAAGTGAGTTAAATCAGGAGGACCGCACATACCACATCTTCTTCTCCATTCTCTTAGTTAGTAAACAGTAAAAAAAACTAATCAAATTCTTACATATTAAAAGAAAAAATAATATATCATTTTGAAAACTTTTTATAGGATATTATTTCATATTATGGATAAATGTTCCAAATATATTGGTTAGGTAAAACAATGTTACAATAGAGAATTCACAGTATGATCATCAATTTGTTAAAAAATACATATGCAAGTTCAGATCAAGATGACAAAGTAGAAGGACAAGGAGCTCCCCTCCTCCCACAAACACATAAAAAATACACCTACATATGGAAAATTTCTCATGGAAAACTAACTGAAAACTGGCAGAAGGAATCCTATATAACCAAAGCTGAAAAAAGATTTCCACATAACTGGGTAGAATGGAAAAAAGGCATAGGGTCAGGGCTTCCATTCCTGTGAAGGATCTGAAAGGAAGAGAAGATCCACATAGGCAGATACTTGCCCTGGGGCATGAGTGGGTTGAGCCAAAGCCTGGGTGTCCCAGTCCTAGGGTGTTATGTGAAAGAGACAAATGCCCTTGCCTGATGGAAGAACTACTTGGACAGATAGAAAAGGTGGAGAAGTCTAACCTCCACTTGCAAAGTGTGTACAGGTGCTGGCTTGCCAACAAAAGGGTGTCAAGAGTCCTGCACTGGCAGTGGCTACCTTGCCACTGTCACCAATCCAAACAGGTGAACACCCCAGCCCAGATTATTCCATACCATAGCTTGGAATGGGATCTGGGCTGGCCCTAAGAAAACACTTGGTCTAGCTACAGAGTGACAGCTTGGGAACCTGAGGTGTGGTCCAGGTGTGGAGGGGGGAGCAGCAGCTATTTTCTGTGCTTACTCAAACAGTGCCACAGGAACAGCTCCAGCCACACCCATTCTGCAACACAGACTTGGACTAGATCTAGGATGACCACAAAATGGTAAGGGACACAACTTGGGCTGCATCTGAGCCGAGCCCTGGAAGCCTACACAGGCAATGAATCAGACGTCTATGGGCTCATAAGATTCATTTACTTCAGCACTCCCCTCCTTTGGGGCAAATGCACATTCAAAGAGAATAGAGCCTGATTGAGCTCAACCTTCAGAGCTTTATTTCCAGTAACTGAGGAGAAGACTGCATCCCTGACAAGGCTGTGACAGCCACAGACCAGAAAGGAAGTGCAGCCTTTAGATCCTCTAACAGCAACAACACCCCCTATCAAGGTGACAGTGGCCAGCACACCCTGGGGAAAGATGTGCCTTGCATCCAAATCAAAACCAGCTCTCACCCCAAAGATATTGAACACACACAGTCTACTTAGGGATGTTCTCACATGAAAACACACCTTCAAGACCACAATACATAACTATTTATCTTAAATTCATAGACAGAGAAAGTTAAGTAAAATGAAAAGTCAGAGGAACTACACCCAACAAAATGAGCAATAGAAAACCCCTGAAAGGACAAACAATGAAACAGAGAACATCAGTCAACCAGACACTGAGTTCAGAAAGATGGTAATAAAAATGTTAACTGAATGTAAAAAGATTATTGATATAAATGTGGGTCATTGTAACAAGGAACTAGAAACTTAAAAGATGATCCAATAAAAAATAGACAATTTAATTTCTGAGCTAAAAAGCAATCTAGAGGCAAAGAATAGCAAAAAAAGTGACAAAGAAGAATGAGTTAGTGATCTGGAAGATAGAACAATGGAAAACACCAAGCAGGACAGCAGACAGAAAAAGAAATTTTAAAAAAAAGAAAAGAAAAGAAAACAATATACAAGATCTATGGGTTAATATAAAACATGTCAACTTACACATAAAAGAGGTTGCAGAAGGAGAAGAGAGAGAGAAGGGTATCAAAAATGTATTTTAAAAAATTATGCCTGAAAACTTCCCAAACCTGAAGTAAACAGATATCCAGGTACAGGAAGCACAAAAGAGGTTGCAGAAGGAGAAGAGAGAGAGAAGGGTATCAAAAATGTATTTTAAAAAATTATGCCTGAAAACTTCCCAAACCTGAAGTAAACAGATATCCAGGTACAGGAAGCACAAAAGGTCCCAAACAAAATGAACCCAAATAGACCCACACCAAGACATATCATAATTAAAATGGAAAACGTTAAAGACAGAATTCTAAAGGCATCAAGAGAAAAACAGAGTCATATAAAAGGGAACCCCTACAAGGCCATCAGCTGATTTCCCTGCAGAAACTTTGTAGGACAGAAGGGAGTGGCATGATATATTCAAAGTCCTGAAGGGGAAAAATCTGCAACCTAATATACTCTACCCAGCAAGATTATCATCTCTAGTAGAAGGAGAGATAAGAAATCTTAGACAAGCAAAAAATAAAAGAATTCAGCAATGCTAAACCTAGCATAAAAGAAATGTTGAAAGGTCTTCTCTAAATGGAAAAGTAGCAAGAATCTATAGGAAAAGAAAAACCCCAATAAGAAGGCAAGTATATAGTAAGGACTGAAGACCATTTAAATAAAACAGTACATAGAATAAAAACCAAAAAAATTACAAAAGCAACTATTACTACAATAAACAATAAAAGGATAAGCAAGAAGATGTAAAATAGGTCATTGAAAGTTCAAAATGTCGGGAGGGGAGTAAAAATGTAAATATTTTAGAATGTGTTTGTACTCAAATGATTATCAGTTTAGAGCAAGTAGAGATAGTTATGAGTCAACATACATGAACCCCATGGTAACCACAAATCAAAAACCTAAAATAGATTCACAAAAAAACTAAAAGAAAGGAACATAGGCATACTACAGAAGTAAATCATCAGACCAAAACAGGAAAAACAAAAAGAAGAAATGAACAGAGAAGAACCCAAAAAACAACTGGAAAACAAGGAATATAATGGCAATAAGTTATACCTATCAATAATTTCTTTAAATGCCAATGAACTAAATACTCTGATCAAGACATGGAGTGGCTGACTGGATCAAAAAGAAACAAGAATCTTCAATATGCTGTCTACAAGAGACTAATTTCAGGGCAAAAGACACACACAGACTAGAGGTGAGGATATAGAAAAGATATTTCATGCCAAAGGAAATGAGGGTAGCAATCATATCACACAAAATAGACTTTAAAACAAAGCCTATAACAAAAGACAAAGCAGAACATTACATAGTGATAAAGGGATCAATACAGGAATGGACTTTTACACTCCTTAAAATATATGCACCCAATACAGGAGTATCTAAGTATATAAAGCAAATACTAACAGACATAAAGGAAGAAATTGACAATAATACAATAATAGTAAGAGCAGTTAACATCCCACTGACATCAACAGACAGATCATCCAGAAAGAAAATCAATAAGGCAACAAAGTCCTAGATGACACAATAGACCAGTTGCACTTAATTGATATATAAAAGACACTACATTCACAAAAACAAGATACACATTCTTTTCAAATGCATATGGAACACTCTACAGGACAGATCACATACTAAGTCATAAAACAAGCCTCAACAAATTTAAGAGGATAGAAATTTTATCAAGCATTTTTCTGACCACAACAGTATGAAACTAGGAATCAACTACAGAAAGAAAAATGGAAAAAGAACAAACACATAGAGAATAAACAACACACTAATAACAAAACAATGGTTCAAGGATGAAATCAAATCAGAAATCAGAAAATACCTCAAGACAAAAAAATGAAAACACAACTTTACAGAATATATGGGATGCAGCAAAAGCAGGTCTAAGGGGGTAGTTCATAGTGAAACAGGCCTTCCTCAAGAAAAAGGAAATACCTGAAATAAAAAAAAAAAACTTAACTACTACTTAAAATAATTATATAAAGAAAAACAAGCAAAGCCCAAAGTCAGCAGAAGAAAGGAAATCAGAAAGATCAGAGAGGAAATAAAGTAGACTTCAAAAAAAAAAAAGAAAAGATCAATGAAACCAAGAGGTCTTTTTTTTTAAGATAAACAAAATTGAGAAACATTTAGTGAGACTCACCAAGAAAAGCAAAATCCCAAATACACAAAATAAAAAATGAAAGAGGAGATATAACAACTAATACCACATAGATACAAAAAATCATGAGAATAATATGAACAGTTATATGCCAACAAATTGGACAACCTGGAAGAAATGAACAAATTTCTAGAAACACACAGTCAGCCAAGACTGAGTCAAGAAGAAATAGATAATTTGAAAAGACTGACCACTAGAAGTGAAATGGAATCTCTAAAAAAGAAGAAAAAAGGCCCTGTAAATAAAATCCAGGATTGGATGTCTTCATATAAAGAAGAACTTCTACCTACTTTTCTCAAGCTATTCCAAAAAATTGAAGATGAGAGAACTTTCCCAAATTCATTCTACAAGGTCACCATTACCCAGATAGGAAAACCAGACAAGACACTCCAATTAAAAAATAATAATAATAATACAGGCCAATATCTTTGGTAAATATAGATACAAAAAGCCTCAACAAAATATTAGCAAACTGAATCCAACAATACATGAAAAGGATCATATATCATGGTTAACTTGGATTTATTCCAGGGTCAAAAAGATAGTTCAGCATACTCAAATCAATCAATGTGATACACCACATTAACAATAGGAAAGACAAAAATCACATGATCATCCCAACAGACACAGTAAAAGCATCTGAAAAAATTCCATATCCATTCAAAATAAAGAAGAAAAACTCTTATGAAAGTGGGTATGGAGGGAACATATCTCAATACAACAAAGGCCATTTATGACAAACCCACAACCAACATAATAATCAACAGTGAAATTCTGAAATCCTTTCTGCTAAATTCAGTAACAAGGCAAGGATGTCCACTCATACCCTTCTATTTAACATAGTATTGGAACTCCTAGCCACAACAATCAGATTAGAAAAAGAAATAAAAATTATACAAATTAAAAACAGAGAGGTAAAACCATCACTGCTTGCAAAAGACATGATACTCTGTACAGAGAATCCTAAAGTCTGCACCCCAAAACTGTTAGAACTATTAAATGAGTTCTAAAACATAGCAGGATGCAAGATTACTATATAGAAATTGGTTGAATTTCTATACAATAATAATGATATATCAGAAAGAGAATTTTTTTTTAAAATCCCATTTAAAATTGTACCAAAAAATATCTGGGAATAAACTTATTCAAAGAGGTGAAAAAGTTATACACTGAAAACTATAAAACATTGATAAAGGAAATTGAAGATGATTCAAAGAAATGGAAAGATAGCCATTCTCTTGAATTGGGAGAATCAGTATTATTAAAATGGCCATAATACTCAAAGGGCTCTACAGATTTAATGAAATTCCCACCAAAACACCAAGGACATTTTTCACAGAAATAGAATAAATAATCATAAAATTTATATGGAACCACAAAACCTCCAAATTTCCAAGGCAATCCTGAGAAAAAAGCTGGAAATATAACCCTCCCAGACTTCAGACTATACTACATAACTACAGTAATCAAAACAGCATGGTTTTGACACAAAAACAGACACATAGATCAAAGGAACAGAATAGAGAGCCCAGAAATAAACCCACACACCAATGGTCAACTAATCTATGACAAAGGAGGCAAGAATATACAATAAAGAAAAGACAATCTTCAATAAGTGGTGCTGAGAGAATTGGACAGCTACATGTAAAACAATGAAATTAGAATATTCTCTAAAACCATACACAAAAATAAACTCATAATGGTTTAAAAACCTAAATGTAAGACATGGCATCATAAAACTCCTAGAAGAGAACACAGGCAGAACACTGTTTGACATAAATTGTAGCCGTATTTTCTTAGATCAGTCTCCTAAGGCAAAAGAAATAAAAGAGAAAATAAACAAATTGGATCTAATCAAACTGAAAAGCTTTTGCACGACAAATGAAGCCATAAACAAAACAAAAACAGAGAGATGGGAGAAAATATTTGAAAATAATGTGACCAACAAAGGGTTAATATCTGTAATATACAAGCAGCTCATACAACTCAATGCCAAAAGCATAAAAAATCCAATGAAAAAATGATCAGAAGACTTGAATAGACAGTTTTCCAAAGAAGACATAAAAATGGCTAACAGGCATATGAAAAGCTGCTCTGCACTGCTGATTATTAGAGAATACAAATCAAAACTATAATGAGATATCACCTCACACCTGTCAGAATGACTATCATCAAAAAGTCTACTAAATATCAAATGCTGGAGAGGATGTGGAAAAAAGGAAACCCTCATTGACAGTTTGTGGGAACGTAAATTTGTGCAGCCACTGTGGAAAACAGTATGGAAATTCCTTAAATAACTAAAAATAGAACTTCCATATGATCCAGCAACTCCACTCTTGTGTATATAACCAGAAAAAATGGAAACAGTAATTTGAAAAGATACATGTACCCCATTGTTCACAGGAGACCTATTCACAATAGCCAAGATTTGGAAGCAAACCAATTGCCCATCAACAGACAACTGGATTAAGAAGGTGTGGTAAAAACACACACACACACCATATGCACATGCACACACGCCACATGCACACGCACACACAGTGGAATATTACTCATCCATAAAAATGAATTAAGTTCTGCCATTTGCAGCAACATGGATGGAACTAGAGATTATTATGCTTAGTGAAATAATTCAGAAAAAAAAAACATTACTGGGTTTCCCTGGTGGCGCAGTGGTTGGGAGTCTGCCTGCCGATGCAGGGGGCATGGGTTCGTGCCCCGGTCCGGGAGGATCCCACGTGCGGGGGAGCGGCTGGGCCCATGGGCCATGGCCGCTGAGCCTGCGTGTCCGGAGCCTGTGCTCTGCAACAGGAGAGGCCACATCAGTGAGACGCCCGCGTACCGCAAAATCAAAAACAAAAACAAAAACATTACTATATGATATCACTCACTTGTGGAATCTAAAAAATAATACCGATAACTTTATATACAAAACTGAAACACACTCACAGACATAAAAACAGACTTATGGTTACCAAAGGGGAGAAAGCGGGAGGGAGGGACAAATTAAGGGTATGGGATTTATAGACACAAACCCCTATACATAAAATATCTATTTTATTATTCAGTTATATATGAGCTGCACGTATGATTTCTATGAGCAACAAGGATTTACTGTATAGCACAGGGAATTATACACAATATCTTGTAACAAATTATAATCTACAAAAAAAACCCCTGAATCACTATGCTGTATACCTGAAACTAACACAGGTATTATTATAAATCAACTACATTCAATAAAAAATGCAAATAGGTCATCACACTGTAAATTCTCCATTATATACATATGTATAAAATGTTATGTACAATATGTATAGTATATAGGTTCGTATAGAAAACCTGAAAGTTAGAATTACATGAGATTTTATTTTTGTTTTATGATTTTCTATTTTTCAAATTTATAAAATAAACAGTATTATTATTGAAAAGACAAGAGAGTCAAAATAAAGTATAAACTGTTCCATCCAAAGGAACATGAAAGCAATACAGCCTTGCATGACCTCTTTACTCATTAGTCTCAAAAATTGCATCATAAAATTGCTGCACAGTCAGCAATACGTGGTATCTTTATCACAAATGCTCATATTAGCTTGCACAGACACACACACACAGGAATACCACATATCCTTTTCAGGACCACAGTATATTAACAACAATTTTCTGAGGGTCAAGATATTATACAGGTTAAGAGGACTCTAGAATCACATGGTGTAAGTTTTAAACTTGACTGCATTTTCTATTGTATGACCTTTTGCAAGTTATTTTTCCTTTAAAAACAAAATCTCTGTATAGTTATAATCCAGTCTTTTAAAAATCTGAACTTATACCATTCTTATAAGGTTTAAATTGAGAAATATATTTAAAATGCTTAATAGAATGTTCAACATGTTATAAACAATAAATGCTCGCCATTTATATTGAGTAATGACTATTCATAATATACTGTGCTAGGACTGTGGGAGAAATGAAAATAATACAAGATGATTTATTTTTCCAGTGTGATTTTGGAATCAACACTTGTGAATAATTAGAGAGAATGTAAAATCTTATTTTCATTGTGTCCATCAGCATTGATTTATGATTTATTAGTTGCTCTCTAGTGTGTTTCCTTGACTATATACAATATGAGATATTTGAAGGAAATAAATTTATGATAAATTCCCGGTCTATCTTACAGTATTTCTAAAATATCCAAAGTCAGAATATCTAAAATTTCCCTCTGATCCTTCTTACCATCCTCAAACAAGAGTGTTGAGTCTGAGATATCACCTCACACCAGTCAGAATGACCATCATCAAAAAATCTACAAACAATAAATGCTGGAGACAGTGTGGAGAAAAGGGAACCCTCGTGCACTGTTGGTGGGAATGTAAATTAATACAGCCACTTTGGAAAACAGTATGAAGTTTCCTTAAAAAACTAAAAATAGAACTGCTGTATGACCCAGCAATCCCACTACTGGGCATATACCCCAAGAAAACCATAATTCAAAAAAGTCATGTACCACAATGTTCATTGCAGCTCTATTTACAATAGCCAAGACATGGAAGCAACCGAAGTGTCCTTTGACAGATGAATGGATAAAGAAGTTGTGGCACATATATACAATGGAATATTACTCAGCCATAAAAAAATGGAATTGAGTTATTTGCAGTGAGGTGGATGGATCTAGAGACTGTCATACAGAGTGAAGTAAGTCAGAAAAATAAATACCATATGCTAATACATATAGATGGAATCTAAAAAACAAAAGTTCTGAAGAACCTAGTGGCAGGACAAAAATAAAGACACAGATGTAGAGAATGGACTTGAAGACACGGGGAGGGGAAAGGGTAAGCTGGGATGAAGTGAGAGTGGAATGGACATATACACGCTACCAAATGTAAAATAGATAGCTAGTGGGAAGCAGCCACATAGCACGGGGAGATCAGCTTGGTGCTTTGTGACCACCTGGAGGGGTGGGATAGGGAGGGTGGGAGGGAGGCGCAAGAGGGAGGAGATATGGGGATATATGTATATGTATAGTTGATTCACTTTGTTATAAAGCAGAAACTAATGCACCACTGTAAAGCAATTATACTCCAATAAAGATGTTTAAAAAAAAAAAAGAGCATTGAATCTTAACATTTTTCCCTCTGCCTGAATCAAACTGAATAATGCCATAGGTATCTGTAACACCTGTCATATATTTAAATTGTTTGATGTATTTCAGACTTGTTTGACTTATTTCAGACACCTCCTTCCTCTCATGTTCCAAATTCAGTTAGTCAGAAAGTTTTCTGTATTTTATCTCCTAAATATGTCTCTGATCTATTCTTCTCTATTTGCAGGATCTCTATCAATTCAGATTCCAATAACATCATATAGAGTTCCACCTACCCATCTATTCTACAAAACTCAATTAGTTTCGTCTTTTAGTGTGGCAATTTTCATCATGTCACTTACAACATAATGTCATTCAGCTTCTCCTCAACAAATTGTAATCTCTAATATTGTTGGAATATGGGCATGGGCTCTTTTGGCACTCTTGCCTACCTCATTTTTTAATCTTCTCAAATAACTTTTCCATCACTTAACCTATGTTCCATCATGCAAAATAATTTTTAATTCATCAAACTGGCCATAGTTATAAAACTTGCTCTTTTACTCATGACAATTCTTAGGATATCCTTTCTCCTCAGCCACATATGTAGTTTTGTCAAATTCCCACTATTTCTTTAAGTCTTACATTATATATCATTTCCTTTGAGAAGCAGGTTTGTCTTATTTTTTTTAAATAACACTTTGCAAATACTGATGTTATAACACTTATTACATTCTCCCCCTGGATTTTGGACTATATGAATAGACCCTATGTCCTATTTGTACCTCTTTTCCCATCAACTAGCTCAGTGCCTGATGTAGTATAGTGGTTTAACAATATGAAGACAAATGAAGGTTGACTGAGGACTGGCATGTCATTTTCAACTATTTATTTGATTAAAAAGGCAATAAGGGATGATTAAAAGATTAAAGATGTAAGTAAGCAAAGTAAAGAAACTCAATGTCAATTACACCATTCATCTATCTGTCATCAACATTTTGGCACATATTCAGGCATTTGTTTATGGAAATCTTACATTAAAAATGTAGCTTACAAGACATATGTAAAAACTGTTTAATTCACTAATGATAATTAAAAATATATAAATTAAAACAGCACTGGGAACTCTAAAAGTAAAATCAAATTTGGTAATGAATCTAAAATCTAATAACACAGAGTATTGGTCAAATGGAAATATAAATGTATGTAAAGTATACAAAAAAAATTAATCTTTCCCTTTTGCATGCTCTCTCCTCTCCTCTGCTCTATATGGATCTATCATCTAGCTAGCTAGCTAGCTATCATTCTATCTCTCTATCTTCTCTTACATGAGTGTATGTATGTGTGTGTATGTATATATATGTGCATATATACATAAATATGTGTATATGTATATATATGTGTATATATATATATATAAACTTTCAGAAGTAAATACTCTTGCACAACCAGCCTATTCTTCCTCAATAGCTTTCCTTTAATCTTTAGCTCATTTGGCCTTTAACTCGCTTGGGTTGGCCAGAGGAGGAGAGTAATAAATATTTATGGTGGAGGGAAAAGGAACAGGTAAAGAGGAAAAGATAAATGATGTGCACACAATTCTTGATAATCCACACAATCAGGTAAGAATCCTCACCCTGCGAAACTACCCCTCTCACACTTCAGGCTCCTGCCCAGCATTCAGAGTTCAAAGGCTTCTGCTCAGTAAAGTACTTAAAGTAGATTCCCCTACTCATTGATTTGTGGCTTCTTTTTAGAGATCTCACAATCCCAGAGTTTTGTTGTCAATGTATTAAATCAAAACTGAGCTCCTCCTGTCAGTGCCTAGGGAGCTGTCAATTACCTTGCAGTCATTTAGCCTTTGCTAATTGCAAAATAAAGAGAACACTGCCCTTATCATCCTCCCAAAGGGCTTTCCTCTCATTTATATAGTACATCCAAGGATTTTCTAGTATCTATTTCAATTTTTAACGTCGAAGGAATCTGATTTTTTTAGATCTTAGAAATATGTTTAAGGAAGAGCTTTGGGTCCTCTTTAAAAATACCCTTCTTTATGTTAGCAGTCCATTAAACAGCTAATTAGCCTCTTGTGAGGATAGGTTGGGTGCTGAAGGAGTAGTACCATAGACCTTGCTTCTTACCTAGTCATTCCGCAAATTAAGTCTTATTCTATTTTGAAGAAGTTCTGGTATATTTTCTGTCTTTTTTGTTTGTTTGTTTGTTTCTGCCCTCCCCGTTTCCAGCTGGTGCCAAATACACAGATGCAAAAATGCAAGAAAAATGATGTTTTTAGTATTCGCCTCAATCCAGAAGCAGATGTCCTAGAATTCCTCCAAGAAACACAACCTTAGAAAAGTTGTCAGTGCAGGTCTGAATATAGAGAGAATTTAAGCCATTCAGGTAGACATACAGATAGCTAAATACTGATTGCATGCTGAATAAAGCTTTGCATTTTCCATTTAGTAACAAAATTTTCTAATTAGTAATAAAATGCCATAACAATATAATAATAAAAATAGCACCAATAATAATATAATTATGATGATGAAAATGATGATGCTATTGGTAATGTTTCTGAGCATTTACTGCATTCTCAAACTATATTATGGACCACTTGTTTTTAGATACATTGTCTTCATTTCTCACAACAACCACAAGAGTTGAAATTGTTATCTCTGTATTTTTAAAAAAGATAAGAAATTGAGGTTTAGAAAAATTAATAGTTGATCCAAATTCTCAAATGCATCTCTCCTGGTCTGTGTCTTCTTCAAAATATCTCTATTCTGCGGAACTTCTGATAACTTTCATGTAATTTCAAATCAGAAACCATTTTAGAGATCACTCAGTCCCACTCACTCCTTTTAGGGAAAGGAAATCGAAACTCACAGAGTTAAGTGATGGACCCATGGTCAGGGAGTTCAAAGCAGTACACAACACAGTCTTGCTTCCATGACATCTACAATGGCTCCAAAAATTAGGATTCATAATTTGATAATTGTGAATAAGTGTACAGGATAAAAGTGATAGAATATTTTAAATCTCTGAGAAGCCAATGAGTACATTCAAGACATACACCATGCTGCCTATTTAGTTCTTAGACAAAAGCAATATATTTCACAGTATTCAATTCTGAAAGCTTTTTCTTCTCCTAGCACTCATGAAACTAATACTATTGTAAATAGTGAGGAAACATTTTTTATTCTGTTGCAAATCCCAAATGTTCCTTGTTGGTTTCTTTCCTATTAAAATGATAAGCGCATTGGTCTGGGTTCTTACTTTACAAGTACACTATTGATTTATGAGAAGTTGAATAAATTCAGCAATATTCATGGCATATTATACAGATGTCATAAATATTATAGAATAACTATTATCCTTAGCTCAATAACTTCTGAAAAATAATTGGTTTGCGTTATGAAACCTGTAATTTCTCACAAAAGGAAAATACCCTGAAGTAATTTCACACCACCTTCACATATGTTCTGCCAACAGTTACATAAAGCCAAAACTCCCAGCCTAAAGCTGTAACAATGTAATTAGATTTCATTTCATGACTGAATATGCTGATTTCATTGGAAGGTGTTTAATCACATATTTTGCTTATTATGCCAAAATGTCACATTCAGAGGTTGATAAGTTGAGTTACAATTACATGCACTATTTTGGGGAATAACTGAGACAAGAGCAGTATGAAGTTCCCATTGAAATGTAAATAAGGCCCACTTAAGTCTCAGGATCATTGATTTATTTGCTCTTCAGAACCAACCCCTTTTTTCAAAATCTCTCCAAGGCTTGCAGAACAGAAAACCTGATGACAGTACAAAGCAGCATGTGAAGGCAGCTAGGTAATTTGATGATCCAAGATTCTTGAGCTGGAAACAAGAGCAAACTCCCTGTGATGGGACTGATGCTAGAGGGGAGAGCAGCTGCATATGGAAGAGCAGTCTTCTGAGACAGATGAAACAGACTCCCAATAGCACTTTCTCAAAGTCTATAGCGAATATCACCTATATATGCATGCACCTGTGTGTTTGTTGAAAGCACACATTGTCACCCAACCAACCCATTCATAATGTCTTGAGTTGGAGTTCTGGAATATTCACCTCTGGTAAGCTCCCCAGTCAATTCTGAATGCACACTGAAGTTTGACAACCACTGATCCCTAGAATTTGGTGGCAGACAATTGATGAGAGAAAAGCACATGATTAACAGGTGCTAAATCCCATATGGGACATCAGTTGAATTTCATTGGGAAGGCCAGTCACTGCATCAGGAGAACTGGGGGAGATTCAGATAGGTGATTGGCATCAGAGGTGTCTGTCAGGTAGAATAAGGGTGGGCTCTAGTCTCAGGTTTGGGTAGAGTTCTGATCTCAAAGAAGAAATAGTTTTCAGTGTAGCCCCTTGTTTCAGAAATACTGGTACAAACCTGGATAGTAAACAAGGAATAAGGAGTCAGCTTGGAATGGAGAGCATAGGGCCAGAGTTTAACTATATTAACTGTTTTTAAATGTATTTACAAAAACATTCAATCATTCAATTGTGGATTTGTTTTACAAAGTTTTCAAATGGACATAGCAGAAAAGAACAGAAAATAACACACCCTTCTCCAGAAATACATGTATAAAATAGAGAGCAAAAAATCAATAAGATTTAAATTGTAATGAAAAATTTTATGGTTATTTACTTTTCTATAAAATGAAGACTGATGATTATAGTGATGGTGTTATATTTCATCCCACCTATCATGCTGTTTCATTGATCTGCAAGGGAACAGATGTCTTTATTTTGGGGCTCACCATCATTTTTCTTTTATGGCCTTCATTTAAAATGCAGCACAGGACCTGGTTGTTATTCTAGCACATTCCCAGAAGTCAGCCATTCCAGGAAAATCTCAACCATTCTCAATGGATTTTTCTCCAGAAGAATTTGTCAGTGAAAAGGAGGGACCCAATAGTATTTCCCGGAAAATCCTGGTCAGATCTGCTCATCCAATTAGATGAGAGGTCTGGGGAGGATGAGAATATTAGAGAAAGTAACAGGGAAAGTAAGTGTGGCTAGCACCCATGGTGATCCTCTCAGGAGAGAGAAAGCTTTTTCCTCCTACTATAGGCAAGCTCCTAATTAATATATCTCTGAAGTTACAAATCACTCTTTGCCTCGTAAATGTTGTGTGTAATTCATTCATTCATTCCAAACATTTTTAAGCTCCTTCTGTGTGCCATGTGGTAGTTTAGGCACACCCATAAATAAGACTGTTGATGTATCTAACTTCATGGCATTTGGAACACTGGATGGCAAGGTTTGTGTCTGATTTATCATGCCACCTCCAATGAAAAATATTTGCCACATGAAATCATGAAATTAGTATGAAGAAAAGGTTTGCTAGAGTTAATTTTGTGGTTCTTCTTCCTGCTTTCTCTTTAAAAGGTAAGCAAGAATATTCAGCAAAAATTTTTTTCTACCAAAATTTGACAAGTATGTACCATTTGGACCAGATCAAAATGAGAATGCTTTCTGTGATACCAGAATAACAAAATCAGGTTTTGACTCTCTGAGGTGGATGACAAACATATTTGGTGATATATAAGCTAATTTTATTGCATAAAAAGTGGTGTAATTGATGGCAGTTGGAAGGAAACTGACAGCTGACAAAGAAAGGGTTGGAAGATCAGTGGCAATGAATTAGCATATGATTTCTATGAAATTATAATCATAGGATAAATGACTAAATGTCTTGAAAGTACTAATTACAGTGTCCCATGTCACACTACAATTTTATTTGCTTTATTATGTTTATATAATAGGAGAGTACTATTTGTCCCTACTTCCAATTACATTAAATTGATGTTTTACTGATTTTTAAAATATTCTTAAGTGGAAGAAATATTTTCTCAGAAGTTTTAGTTCTCCAGTGCATATTACAGAAAATATATGTAACATCTGACATGCACACTCTCCTGAAGATAGACATGCTGTTTACTTTTTCCATTGTCTAAAGTTTTCATATGGAAAGAAGTCTTCACTGGTATTTGGAACACTCTGCCCAAGAAAATATTGCCTTTCCTGTGAGACATGGGGGATTGTAGACCATATTGCTTCTGATGAGCTCTAATATATACTTTCAAAGGTAATGCTCATTTCTATTCTATCAGTGCTAATACAACCAGATAACCCATTTATGCAATTTTCTACCTTTCTACAAGATGGATGAGTAAGCTTAATGTACAAAAGATGACAAAATGAAATATAGAAGTCTGGACAGAACAGAGTAATCAGGGTAGCCCATACAATTACTAGCATCTGTCAGTCTTTCCCCATCATTTGTCATTCATTCTGCTAATAATTCTCACATTTGAAACTATATGTCATGGAATAAATGTGATAGAAAGTTACTTTTCAGCTTTTCTTAAATAAAGGATCAATGAAACATGCATTGAGAAAAAAAATGCAACTGATATTACTTGTCATGTTCACATTTTCAGGGTGGAGGAAAATGTACTCTCAAAGTAGCACCTGTTAAGAACACAGTACATACGGAGAATAATTTCCATTTCCTTAGAAAAATGTCTTATCATCTGTTCAGATAAATGCACATTTTTCTAATGCTGAATTATATGATTATTAATACATTTGCTCTAGTATATCTGTATTTTTTTATTCTGACATACCAGAGCATGAAAAATGATTTAACAGATTTTTAAACATATTTTGACATTATTATTCCTGAAAGTTAAATTTTTTTTAAGTTAGAAATATTTATTTTGAGAACACTAGACAGTTTGAAAATACCAAATGATTGTATTATTATTATAGTGTATTTTATAATATTAACCAAACCCTCACTATGCCTAAAAATTTTAATAAATAAGAGGGTGGGATTACCAATGTGATACACATACACACATAATGAAAATGAAGAGAAAGCCCAGAGAATTATCCAGGTAATATATCTACACTTTAGTTTCTAATAAAAGTGGAATTTCAAATGAGTACAAATAATATTTTTCAGTAAATTGTGCTAGGATATGGAAGGAAATTTGATTACATTTTAAAGTAAAATGAATACTCTGATATACTAAGGTTAGAAATTTAATTTTCCAGGCTCCCCTGGTGGCACAGTGGTTGAGAATCCACCTGCCAATGCAGGGGACATGGGTTCGATCCCTGGTCCGGGAAGATCCCACATGCTGCGAAGCAACTGAACCCGTGTGCCACAACTACTGAGCCTGCATTCTAGACCCTGTGAGCCACAGCTACTGAGCCAGTGTGCCACAACTACTGAAGCCTGTGCACCCTAGAGCCCACGCTCCACAACAAGAGAAGTCACCACAATGAGAAGCCCATGCACCGCAACAAAGAGTAACCCCCGCTCTCCGCAACTAGAGAAAGCCTGTGTGCATCAACGAAAACTCAATGCAGCCAAAAATAAATAAATAAATTTATTTAAAAAAAAAAGAAATTTAATTTTCCAAAAATATTTCTGGAGTATATTCAACAATGTATTTTAAAAGTTCTAAAAATTTACACACTTATCTTTTAAAACCGTTTATAATTTTTTTTAATCTAAGGAAATCATGAGGGGCATGCAGAAATAATTATGCACAGCAATAATCTTCTTGGCATGTGCTTTTAAACTATTTTATTTTATATGTGTTTTCTACATTTCTTAGCATTCAAAATTGATAATTTGGTAAATTGAGTGGCACTTTAAACAGTGGATCCTTATTTATAAATATCACATGAACTGTGTACAGATGTATGCTGATAAATATTTAACAAAAGAAACAAACAAATGAATAAACAAAAAGCCCTGATTAGTAGCACTGGCTGATTTCTGTGACGTAAATTCTCCCACTACGGTGGGTTTCTAGCTACCAGCCTGACATCATAATGCTGGAGAGGGAAAGGGATAAGTACAGTTGGTCTTATCTTTGAGCACACCACTGGACCCATTTAAAAAAAAATAGCATATCATAGGCTCGGGGAGTTCATCTTATTTTTGTACAAACAAGTTTCTTCTCCTCATAGTGATTTCTTAAGTAGGACCCCTCTTTGCCATGCATGTGGTGAGAAACAGGCCACTTTGCTCTTAATGCTTAGTTTAGGCAAGGAGCATGCATCCTCACTTGCTCACTAGGGATCTGAGGACAAAATCTAACAGGAATAAAATCAAAGGACATTTTCTGGCCAATCCTCTGTGATTTTATAGGGAAACTCTGGAATTAGAGGGAGGTTGTTTTCATAAAGGGCTAGCAGTAGTGTGGAAGAGACCAATACCTGACATATTATTTCTTCCCCTACTATTCTGTATTCTGAGCATTTTATTTAATATCACTACATTTTAATTTTCATGTCTCAAAAATCAAAGAAGATAATTATACCCACACTAATAGTCAAAAGATGATTCTGAGGTGAATGTTAGGAGTTACTTGTGGAAGTACTCTACTAAGCAGAAAATATTAAACAGACATGAGTAAGATGTTTCATTGGACCATTTTTAGCAGAGTCCTTTGTAAAAGGCCCAGAAATGTCTTTATGATGCCACAATAACTGATAAGTTTATAGGAAGCAGTGAATCAAATCAGCATCTTTTTCTCTCTCATTTGTTTACTTTGTAGCTAATCAAATAGCTATTAAGTGATTTAGAAACAAGCATAAATTCTAGAGATAAAATAAGTCATAGAACATTTTGAGAAGAGATAACTTTCTTTTTTTTTTTTTTTCTAATGAAATAAATAGATTTGTATTCTTGGTCATTCATGCCATGTGTATGGATTTTCTTTTTTTATTACCTCTAATTGGAGAAATAATATTTCTTTTATTGGATTTTAATTCTTCTTACAACAAATATGGTCATTTTATTGAAAATTGGTTTGTGTGCATTTTATATTAAAGGGTTTCAAACTTTTATGCAATCTCCAATCCACTTACAGGCATAGTCTGCAATATTTTTGGCTTTAAATACATAAAAGATGTTCTTCCACATTTTTTTCCTTTGCTTGCTTATCACACAATTAACCAGGCAAATAGTCTTTTAATAATAGCAGACTATGTTTATATCAAAATACATTTTAAATAATAAAATCAAGAGAACAAATACAATAAAATTATGACCTAATTAGACCCAGTATCTTTGGAAAGAAAAACATATTGGGCTCGATTTAAAGAAATCCATGCTTAAATAATGACTTCTTTATTTAATAGAACCATTTAACTAAGAAAAAGAAACCAAAACAATCTAAAACATGAATAATAACGTTGGATAAACCAATCATTCATTAAGAGACAAATCATTATTGTATATCAGTAGTTAGCTACTGTCTCTGTTCTTATATAACTAGTCTCTCCCTTTAGGTCTTGTTGCTGTCTCTGCCTTCTCCATAGTTCTCTGAATGTCAGTGTGGCCCAGGCTCAGACAAAATTTCTTCTCTACCCACACATACCATTATCTTTTCTCATACATCTCTATGGCATTAAATGTCATCAATATGCTGATTGTATTGTATGTGTTTGTGTGTGTGTACAAGTGTGAATGTGGGTACATGTGTAGATAGTCCTCTCAGTGGAAACTTTCCCTTTGAGCTAGCAATTTGGTCATTCCCTTTGGGATTTAATTAATCCCACACAAATATTAATAAGTTCAAAATGGCACTCTTGATCCCACATTCTTTGGCATTCTTAATGGCACCAGCAAATATCTTTTTTTAAATAAAATATCTAGATGTCATACTGATTCTCTGTACCTATCCTCCAATTTTTTGTCCATATTTGAAATATTTTGCTCATCTTCTCTTTGGAGTAATGTGTGATCCTTAATTTTTGATCAAGTTAAGTACAAACACCCATGAACTTATCTGCCTGGTGGCAATCACAATTTCCTGCATAGAGTTCACACAGCATGAACACATTTTTTTGCAAACTAATTCTGAAAGATTGCAAGTATTGGCTTATTCTCAATAAAAACTAAAATTTCAGAAGCCAGGTAGAGCATTAACCCACTGCAGTCATCCACACTTGAATCAGCAGCCTGTTGATTTCCAAAATATCCAAGGCTGCCCAAGACATAAATGCAATAACGATCCCAAACTGTCATTGGATTCCTAGGTCCTCGCAGACATAACTCATGTAGAGGTTTATTTCTTTTGGAATATTGATAATGTTGAGACCAGAGAAATATGACATTTCATTCTTCTTGGTATAATGGTTGTCAATTGGTAATTCTTTATTATATTTCAGTCATGAAAGCGCAATCTAAAGCATAGGAAATGTGTTTTCTCTTTCAAAAACCTATTATATAAAAACAAATAAGGATTGGGCATAAACTTTTTCTTCATCCAAATGTAGTGAAAACAGTGGGATGCCCTTTTATGCTAACTATGTCTAGGAAAAAATTGAAAGGCTTGCTGAGCCAGAAACATAAATAGCTTTGATAGCACTAGAGTTGAAAACCTTTATTTACATTCAGTCAGTGTGACTGTGAGCTTCCATATGGTCAAACCCATGGCTTATGAGTCTGTGGGGAAGGTTAATACGTTATCTAATTCTTCTGACACAAATTATATTCTAATGGCAACCATTAGCCCTCTCATAGTTTTCTTTCTTTTATGAGCCTTCCCAAACTTTTCTCCCTCTTGGCCTACAAACAGATTTCTTCCTCTGCTAGGCTGGTTCAGCATTATCGACTCTGAAGGCAAGGTCCTTTCTTTTTTACTACAGAAAAGTAATTATTTGTTAAGGCATTTCCTTCAGAAGCATTTCGCTGTGTGAAATTTAGATACAGGAAAAAAAGAATCAAGGCACACGTTTGGCTTAAGTTAGAGGATTTTACTGCTTAGTTATGTTGGTGATGATGAATGATAATAGATGTAGTCATTTTTCTTATATAACATGAAAATATATTTTTTAGTGTTCTGCTTTCACATTTATTTTCTTCAGTCCAAATGCTCACTCAGTCATATGACCTCTAGCTTAGGACTCTTGCATTCTAAGCAATGGGTGAGAAAAAATTAAACTGATGAGTTACCACAGAGCACTTAATTATTCCATCTTTAACTCTGTCATTTATTCAATCAACACACATACTACTTTCAGCAGAAAGGGAAGCTTAAATATGTTTGTCAGTGCCTGGTGAACTGGTAAACAGATCTTCATGTAGTTGGTTTGCATGAAAACGTATTTGTTTTGAAGAAGGTGAAAGGGGAGATTTTTTGAATGCTGGCACCTTGTGACTGAGCCTAGGAAGGGGGTGGTGCAGAACAACGCAGCGTTCTCCCTTACCTTGCAGCATGAATTGGGTTTGAAGTCTGAGGAGACAGAGATGAAGAGGAAGCTACATAACATATTTTCATGTAGCCTCAAATTTGACACTGAGAGACAGCCTAAAGTCCTCGTGTCTTCAGACAATATAAAATGACAGAGTGGGAGAGAAGGATTTTGCTCTCTGTCCCACACACATAATGCAGTATTAAGACTATTGTACCATGTGTAATTTCACCGTGACTACCAGTGATCAGAAAAGAGTCACAGAAACCAGAATGTTCAGTGGTCAGTGAGGATGCCTGGACCCCACTATGTACTCAGCAGTTGCTCACCTAAGTAATAGCAAATTCCACTATTATCAGACATACATGTGACCACATACCAGAAAATCCTTGGAGACTCCCAGAAAAGCCTGGAGGATACTTTCACATCATTGAGGTACTGCATGAGCAGAGGCAGGCAAGGACAAATGGAGTTTCTGTTACTACTGTTAATTTAACCTCATTAAGAAATAGTTACAACTTATTGGTAGATGTTGTAAAAATTCAGAGGGAGAGTGATGTGTGAGCAAAGGATGAATGTGTAATCCAGACTTGTAAGACTGAGTTTGGAAAGGTATAAAGTTTGGAAAGAGAGAAATCATAAAAAACACTACAGCAAAAGGATTAGCAAGATATTCTAAGGTATATTCATGGACTTGAAAAAGTTTGCTTGTGTTTGAAGCAAAGGTTTTAATTAGGGCATAAGCAATAGATAGATAAGTAGATAGGTAGATAGACAGATAGATAGATAGATATAAATAGATAGGACAGAGAGATAGTAAGGTAGAGAGATAGACAGATATGAGTTTAGAAGACAAATAAGATTCATGTCATAAACTATCTTGTGTTTTTTCATAGTGTCAGGTTCTACATGGCTAGGAACCACATCTGTCCTATTCACTGCTATACTTCAAACAGCAGCACAGTAACTGGTAAGCAGCAGAAATTCAATAAATAGTTGTTGCCTGAATAGATAAATGCATAGTAAAGTGATCCAAGTTTATCTTATACCCAGTATAAATCACTGCACAATAGCAGGCAGAGAAGAATCTTGTTATGGGAAGAAAATATTGATACATAGAATAGCAGTTAAAGCTTTCTTTTTTAGGTGATAGAGTTGAGCATATTTGTATGCTGGATAGAAAAAGCCAATAAGGAGAGAGAGGATGAATATTCAAGACAGGAGACAATTGTTGGAATAATTGCCTAAGAAGAGTGAAGAAATAGGTTCCAAATCATGGGTGGAGGAATTTTCTTTGGATGGACAAGAGGATACCTCCTCCACTTGAGAGGGAAAGGAAAAAGATGATGGTGAGCATGGAGGTTGATCATATGACTAGAGAGAAAAGATTGGGGGAACACAGGAGGCTGAGAGTGAACCTTCCTTATGTCCTCTATTTTCTCTATGGAAAAGCTGAAATAGTCTTCTCAGAAGTTCAGGATGAGGAAAAAAAAGAAAAAAAAGTCGGAAGAATAACCTGATCAGAATCCGGTTTATGGATGGGGAGAAAGCACTGAATATCTTGGCTAAAGCTAGAAATAGGATCAGTGCTGGAAATTATCTGTGGGTATTATTTATCTTCCACCAGTTTTATTCATAAAGAAGTAAATGAAAAGGAAGTGTATCATTGTATAGGGAACACACATAAGCAGGATAAGCATTTATTCAGAACTTATTTTGTGTAGGTTTGTATAAGACAATGGGAGTTCAAATAGTATAAAGAAATATCTCCCTTGACATTGTACATGGGTGTTAATTTCACCTCCCCATGTTAACTTTAAGCTCTTCAAAAAAGAGGATTGTAACTTTACCTAAGCACTGTTGCATCTAGTCTGCTACTTCACTACTTTGGACATGTACCCACCTTTGTTTCCAATTCTTTAATAAAGGAAGAACTGTGTTGTAGTAGTGATGTTTAAGGTCTCTTTCAGGTCTAATAATATTCTCTGTCAGGGGGCTTTTCTTCTCTGCTTATTCTTCTTTCTTTTTATCTTTTTTTTCATTTTTTAGTAGAGTAAAAGCGTAAAATTAATGATAATGATATTATAAGACATTGAGACATGTCTTATTGTACCTTTGTGTGAAAGGGTAAGTCAAGGTGGCCATGTTTTGTTCCACATGATACCATCCCCAGCCAATTGAATGAGAAGCAGGCACTGAACTCAAGAGAAACCATCCAAAGTCTACTCAGCAACTCTTGACTTATTATCTGGCCCCAAATTATGAGTATATTCTAAATCTAAATATTCTAAATCTCATCTTTTATAAGCCAGGACTACTGTTAGAAAAGGACAAATTAAGTTTGGGAACAGATGCTCAAAAGATTTCTTAAGAAGAGTTGTAAAGTATCACTGGTTCTGTGATGGGTCAAGCACAAATTGAACATATAAGATTAAAAAATATATTTATGAGTAAAGAAAAGTTCAGGCAGAAGTTAAAATAGGATGAAATACTAGTGTGAACTAAAGAGAATGTGAAGAAGACCCTGTGCAGGCTATATGAAGCAAATTTCTAGGCTATGTCCCTACTACATCTTATTTCCATTGTATTTATGAATATCATGAAGTTTAAAGGCATAGTCTATGGAAACAAATTTCTTGGGTTTGAATAAAACCCTATTTTTCACTAAACATGTGCTCATTGGAAAGTTAAATTTTCTTGCATCAGTATCATCATCCATAAAATGGGAATTATAATACTTATGAAGATTAAATTAATAGAAAACACTCTTGATAAAATCCCTCAGTACAAAGCTCTTGATATTATTGTAATATTCCTTACAGTCAATTAGATCTGTCTAAAAAGTTTCCATTTCCCGCCTCACCAATTGTTCTATTGAATCATGTTACATTTTTAGACATTAAAAAAATTAAACTGTATTTGTATATTCAAAATGTATTTGAGACTTTTAGACATAGAAGAAGGGTGAAAAGTTCTTGAAGATGTTACTTTTTGAAGGTACTTAAACTCACACCAACTTGACAATATGTGAAAGTAGTGGACTGATTGGAGCAGACTTTAGATTTTTATCTGACTGTTTGCTTGTTATTCCTCTTATTATGGTAACATTCTTCCCTATCACCCCTTCTTCTGGGAATAACTCCTCTGATCCCACTCATCCCACACTGTATCCACGTGTTTACTTCCAGAGGCTGGACACACGCTCAGACAATCATTCCCTTCTCTGGATTTTAGATGATAGAGAATGAGATTAGCCTTTCTTTGGGTAGCTATAATAATAATATGTAAACTCAGATAGTATCGGTAACCATGTGCTGCTGTGTGGACTGAGGAGCATAGAGAGCTAGTCTTCAGCAAGACAAAAGAATACCACAAATTCTCAGAGAGAAGCAAAAGTGAGAGAAATGATAAAATGTGCTGATGACAATTGAGTCCCTGGGTGGAGCTGTTGCTAATGTCTGGGCACCTCTATCCTCAGTTTCCATGTTCATCCCTGGAATATTTTAAGTGCTATGGTCTAAATGCTTGTATCACTCTCCCACCCCATCACATGTTGTAATCTTAATGCCCAATGTAATTGTATTAAGAGTTGGAACTTTTGGGAGGTGATTGGGTCATGAAGATGGAACTCTAATGCATGGGATTAATGCTCTTATAAAAGAGATCCCACAGGACACACTAGCCCTTTCTGCCATGAGAAGTCTGAAACCCAGAAGAGAGCCTCACCAGAGCATGCTGGCACTCTGATTTCTATTTTCAGCCCTCCTAACCATGAGGAATAAATTTCTGTCATTTATAAGCTACACCTTCTGTGGTATTTTGTTATAGCAAACAAGTTATATATTTGTTCAAACTAGCTTGGGTTTAGCTTCATGTATTTGCCAAAAAGTTGGGGGGTGGGGTGGAAATGGCTCTGAATAATAAATCTAGGTTGTTTAAAATTTTTCAAGTATATGACTTTTTTTGTAAAAAAAATAATGGTGGCAGGATAAACGGATGGAATGTCTCTACGACTCTATGTGTGTCTTGCAGAAAGATTCAAGAAAAGAGAAGACCGATAGCTATGGAGAGAAGCCACTCTCCTAAAAGACAAGTTCTTCGTACCAGATTATTAAGACAGTAAACTTTAACTTGGTATGCTAGCAAGCTAGTGAAAACGTGGAGGCATTTTTGAAGCCAGTAACTGACTGAAGTGGGATAAGGGCTTTGATCCCAGTGCTTCAAGTTTCAGAGCAATGACTCCTGAAGTGAGCACAGTCAACATTCGATGGCCATAAGAAAGTATTCTAGTGCTTAAACTTAGATCTCAACAAATGCCAGAGGTAATGATTGGGTCAAAATTACCATTAAAGAATTAAGGGGGGGCGAGGAACAATTACATCATATTTTTGTATTCCACTTTATTTCTTATAATTTTTTAAGTTGTTCATGGAGATCGGAGAATTGTCTCCTATGGTTGCACACTGATATTTAAGCACCCTTATCTACCCAGTTAACACAGTAGGCTTGTCCTTCACTGGCCTTCAATTTCTTTGGGGGACAATCATAATGAAATGATTAATGTAGTTATCAGACACTGTCTCACTCAATTTAAAGTGTTTGCCACCATAGTGAGTGCTATAAAATATTCATATTCAATGAATAAATATAATCATTATTTATCGTGTTACATTTGAAAAGTAATAGTGTTCATTAATTCCCTACTCAACATGCATTAACCTTGTTTTGGGCAAAACATACTGGTTATGTGTGGGAAATACAGAGATGTGACTATGAAAATCATAGTCTCTGCCCTAAAAGAGAAACTCATATGGTAGCAAAACAGAAAAAAATTCCCTCTCAGCTATGTCTCACTCAAAAATTCACAACTGGGAACAACTACTAGGTACCATCAATAGAAATCTCCATTCACCTAAGGGCATTTACTTCTATTGCATAAATTATGTCTAGGTGGAGCCAGTTGGGCCTTGCAAATCAAAACCTGTTTTAAATATAGCAATTTAATATTAGCTTGATTTGGAAATATACAAGCAACATTTTAAAGAAATCAATTAAAAAGGAGTCCAGGCTTCTACATAGAGTAATAGAATGTATAATGTGAGTTTTGTCACAAACATTGGACAGAAGGTAATATTAAAAATTGGGTACTTTAAGGAGTTTCAATTTCCTTAACTTCATAAATCTTTGAGAAACTGAAATTAAACTGCCTTGGAGGAGGTATACTGGCCTTTTGGTAGAAGATCGCTTCTTAAAAAAACATAGAAGTATATTTGTTAACAAAAGGATTGTGCTCAGTGAGTTTATATTTTCTTATGTCATCAAACCTAGGTCGTACTGCATTATACATTTGTGAGTATAGTTACGATCGGACATTTGCCATATTTCCTTTACCTATCTTATTATTTGATCTTGAAAAGAAAGTCTGCTATCAGTCTCCATTAATTCACTCAAAGTCTTGTTACATTTGAATACAAAAAAGTAAGAAACCCTACTGAGTAGGAAAATCATCAAAATAATATGAATTCTTAGAATATTAATAACATTTATATAATTTCACTCTGAAAATTCCAATGATACAAAAATGGGAAATATTTTTAACCACATAAAGATTTTATTTTTAAGCCATCAGTCTCTTTTGAGGGGTTTAAATTAAATGGAAAGGAAAGAATAATTTGAAATCTATTACACTCATGTCAAGGGTGATAATAAAAAGGTAAATTTACATAATTCTTGACCCTTTATAGGAGAGTTGGAGTGGTAGAGGAGTTTGTGACCAGCTGGGGGAAACTTAATTGAGTGATGGAACGTGACCTATTCCAGTTGCTGCAGCATACGTGGATCAAGAGCATATCCAGAGAGACAGAAGGAGCATGGGTGAAATCCAGAGTTACACAAGGAGTGTTTGAAGGTTTGATATGAAATGGATTCAGGTGTAAACCAAACAACAGGGTAAATTATGAAAGCCAGTGTTTAAATAAACTTGCAAAAGTAGGATACACTTGCAAAGAAAGCGAAATGAGGGGTGAAAAGTTGCAAGTTTTGTTTATTTTTAAAACTTATACCTACAACTCTGGCCCTTCTACAACAAGTAGAAAAGCATTTTTTAGACAATTTTTCTTATGCTGCAAATGCAGATAAGTAAATTGAGGCTCTGGCAGTTAAATAACTTACTCAAGATCACACATCAGATTAAAAAAGGCTCTATTTAAGTACTTTAACTATAAATATTGTGTTCTTTATAGGATAGTACCATTACACTCAAAAGATTTTAAGTAGTCCTTTTAATTCCAGCATAACATTAAAATAATAAAAACCACTCATTTCTGCCAGCATAGGAAGGTTGCTGTACAATTCAGAAATACTTTAATAAACCTAAATATGCAAGAAAATGGTATAGATAGAATGGAGCAGAGGAGTCCAAATTGGCCTTAAGTTCCCAGCTCTTTTTCTAGACTCTTAGAAGTACATCATTGAACAGTAATGTTTCTTAGTTTATATTTGCATTTTATTTATTTTGTATTTCTGTGTTTATATCATATTCTTAAAAATCATACATGAGGGGTTCCCTGGTGGCGCAGTAGTTGAGAGTCCGCCTGCCGATGCAGGGGACACAGGTTCGTGCCCCGGTCCGGGAAGATCCCACATGCCACGGAGCTGCTAGGCCTGTGAGCCATGGCCGCTGAGCCTGTGCGTCCAGAGCCTGTGCTCCACAACAGGAGAGGCCACAACAGTGAGAGGCTCACGTACCTCAAAAAAAAAAAAAAAAAAATCATACATGAAATTAGGAAGGAAAGGACTCAGGGGTTGTTTCCAACCATCTTCATGTAATCCAACTCTGCAAATCATTTCTGTGAGATGAAACAATATTAGGCCATAAAAAAAATTTAAATTTGTCTGTCTTCCTAATGTCCTAGTATATAGACAAAAATCCAATAAAAACAGTGATATTGGGTCCACAAGGAACTTGTGCTCTTAAAGAGCACACACCTATTTCTGTGTATATGTTTTAAAATGGGAAGTATCAAAAATTGTACAAACACGCATTTGAAAACAGCAGGATGATTCCCAGTGCAACTACCTGACACCTGCTTCTTGTGATCATTATCTGAATTGAGATTCACTCCACGGTTACCTAAACAATTATGAGTTATTTACAATTTTAATGAAATTTACCATGTTAAAATGTTACTAAGCTCATTTTAGGAAAGTAGAAACATACAATACAAAATGGTCCTCTGACTAAGAATTAAAACACTGTGGTTCTTTGCGACATGTCTTCTCAGCTCCGAGATGCATTATTAATTTATAACAGCTTCTTTTGATTGTAAATTATATTTAATATTAACACACATTGAAATTTGTTTCTCAGATTCAGAAATGTTTCAATATTTAAAAATATGTAGATTCTATTTTTTGTAGAATTAAGGAACAATTTAGTATCTGGTGGTTTTTACATGTTTATCTCTAAGAAAATAAGCAACAGAGATTTTTAGCAGACACTGTTGCATAGTTTTAGCTGTTCTTTACCTCAGTCCCCTTTTTCTGAGACGACTTATATGTGTGGTGGCCATGTGATAACATTTTGACCTATGAGACTTAAGGGGGAGTCTTCTGGATTTGACATAGTCAGACAGAAGGCTCTCTGTGCAACCTTCTTCTTCCTGCCCTAAGCTGGGATGTGATGCTGGAGTAAGGGAAGGGTTCTTACAACCTCAGGCCAAGGACCAACACAGTCAGGTTGATAGATCAAAAAGCCGCAGAAGTCTTACACATTAAGGATATTGTGGAGCCACTGAATTGGCACTAAACTGCTCTCAAAATTCTTATATAGGAAAGTAAACTCCTACTTGTTTGAGTTCATGTTAATTGGATTTGCTGTCACATGCAGGCCAAAGCATTCCTAAGTATACTGCTCACTTTCAAGTTAATATGATTAAAAAACTGAAATACACATACTATATTTAGATTTGCATAAGTAGATAGTAAAATGGAGGTTTGACACAATAAGAATTATTATTAAAAATAATATAAGGATATTTTTTCTGAATTTTGGGGAAATCAGAGGGTAAAGTTTCAGTGCTATAACATTGTAGACATTCAAAGTAAAGTATTTTAAATTTAGAATGAATTATATGCATTTGGTTTTTCAAAATCTCATAACTTCAAGCAGATCCTCTCATACTTTTCCTCCAAAAATATTTTTTTGATCTTTCATCAAATTGTGGATACTCTTCAGGAAACTCTTTAACCTTTTGTTTAAAACTATTGCATAAAAAAATTAATTCATAATTAGAAAACTTGGTGAAAGGGTTTGTATTAGAAATACCTAAAAGTTGTGTTTATCTAAAAAGTCCCCAGCTATGAATTAATAGGGAGGATAATGTTTCCTTAAGAGTAAATTGAGAAATTGCCTCCTCTGTATTAGAAAAGATTCCCAGAGAGAATGGCTTTCAGCTTAGAGACACAATAGGATAGCATTTCCTTGCTTTCTTCTGCCAATACCACAGAAAAGGAACAGAAGAATAAGAAGAAATAGGAGGCCCCTTCCAGAGACCTTAAGTGACAGTAAAGCAAGTAAGAGTCATCACGCAGGGTGTGAGAGCCCATCCTGAGACAAAAGTTGTCAACTGCTAAAAGGATGTTGGTGAAAATTCTGTTATGTCAATAGTCTTCCCACATGATTGAAGTTTATATTAAGGAGTTCAGGAAGTTAGAGGCTTCTGAGTAATGTGTGAGAGGCAATCAATAAGGAGAGGGGGGAGAACCTTCAAGATGGTGGAGGAGTAAGACATGGAGATCACCTTCCTCCCCACAAATGCATCAAAAATACATCTACATGTGGAACAACTCCTACAGAACACATACTGAATGCTGGCAGAAGACCTCAGACTTCCCAAAAGGCAAGAAAATCCCCACATAACTGGGTAAAGCAAAAGAAAAAAGGAAAAAACAAAGACAAAAGAATAAGGACAGGACCTGCACCACTTGGAGGGAGCTGTGAAGGAGGAAAACTTTCCACACACTAGGAAGCCCCTTCACTGGTGGAAACAAGGGGTGGGAAGCCCCTTCACTGGTGGAAATGGAGGGAAGCTTTGGAGCCATGGAGGAGAGTGAAGCAACAGGGGTGCAGGGGGCAAAGCGGAGAGATTCCCGCACAGAGGATTGGAGCTAACCAGCACTCACCAGCCTGAAAGGCTTGTCTGCTCACCCACCAGGAGTGGTGCAGGCTGGGAGCTGAGGGTCCAGCTTCAGAAGTCAGATCCCAGGGAGAGGACTGGGGTTGGCTGCATGAACACAGCCTGAAGGGGGCTAGTGTGCCACAGCTAGCCAGGAGGGAGTCCAGGAAAATGTCTAGACCTGCCTAAGAGGCAAGAGACCATTGTTTTTGGGTACATGAAGAGACAGTATTCCTTCTCTCTCTGCCCACAGAAGGCAGAGCACCACCTAAACAATCTCCAGAGATGGGCACGAGCCATGGCTATCAGCTCAGACCCCAGAGATGGGTATGAAATGCTAACGTTGCTACTGCAGTCACCAAAAATCCTGTGTGCAAACAGAGGTCACCATCAATACCCCTCTCTGGGAGCCTGTGCAGCATGCCACTGCCAGGGTCCCGTGACCCAGGGAGAACTTCCCTGGGAGAACACACGGTGAGCCTCAGGTTGTTGCAGTGTCATGCTGGACTCTACTGCCTCAGGCTAACCCCGCATTCCAATTATAGCTACTGTATCCCTCCCTCCCCCCCACCCCCCACCCCCCCCCCCCCGGCCTGAATGAGCAAAAGCCCGCTAATCAGCCGCTGCTTTAACCCCATCCTATCTAGTTGGGAACAGATGCCTGAGGGCAACATACATGCAGAGGTGGGGCCAAAACCAAAGCTAAAACCAGGAGCTGTGCAAACAAAGAATAGAAAGGGAAATTCCTCTGTGCCCCCTCCGGAGTAACAGGTTAAGTCCCCACAATACACTTCATGTACCCTGCTTCTGTGGAACACCTAAATAGACAATAAGTCATCCCAAAATTGAGGCAGTGGACGTTGGGAGCAACTGTAGACTTGGGGTTTGTTGTCTGTTACTGATTTGTTTCTGACTTTTATGTTTATTTCGTATAGTTTTTAGTGCTTGTTATCAGGGGTGGATTTGCTTAATGGTTTGGTTGCTCTCTTCTTTTTTTATTATTATATTTATTTATTTATTTTTATTTATTTATTATTTTCTCTCTTTTTTTCTCCTTTTTCCTCTGAGCTGTGAGGCTGACAGTGTCTTGGTGTTCCAGCCTGGTGTCAGGCCTGAGCCTCTGAGGTGGGAGAACTCAGTTCAAGACATTGGACCATCAGAGAACTCCCAGCCCCATGTAATACCAGGCAGCGAGAGCTCTCCCAGAGATCTCTGTCTCAACACTGAGACCCAAATCCACCCAGTGGCCAGCAAGCTCCAATACTGGATGCCCCATGCCAAACAACTAGCAAGACAGGAACAAACCTCACCCATTAGCAGAGAGGCTGCCTAAAATAATACTAAGTTCACAGACACCCCAAAAAACACCACCGGGCATGGCCCTGCCCACCACAAAGACAAGAACCAGCCCCACCCACCAGGAAAAAGACACCAGTCCCCTCCACCAGGAAGCTTACACAAGCCACTGAATCAACCTTACCCACTGGGGAAACAAAACCAAAAACAATGGGAACTATGAACCTGCAGCCTGTGAAAAGGAGACCCTAAACACAGTAAGTTAAACAAAATGAGAAGACACAGAAATATGCAGCACATGAAGTGACAAGGTAAAAACTAACCAGGCCAAAAATATGAAGAGAAAACAGGCAGTTTATCTGGAAAAGAATTCAGAATGATAGTAAAGATGATCAAAAATCTTGTAAATAGAATGGAGAAAATACAAGAAATGTTTAACAAGGACTTGGAAGAACTAAAGAGCAAATAATTAACAACACAATAAATGAAATTAAAAATTCTCTAGAAGGAATCAGTAGCAGAATCACTAAGGCAAAAGAATGGATAAGTAACCTGGAAGATAAAGTATTGGAAATGACCACCACAGAGCAGAATAAAGAACAAAGAATGATAAGAATTGAGGACAGTCTCAAAGACCTCTGGAATAACACTAAATGCACCAAAATTCGAATTTTGGGGTTCCAGAAGAAGAAGAGAAAAAGAAAGGGACGGAGAAAATATTTGAACAGATTATAGTTGATAACTTCCCTAATATGGGAAAGGAAAGAGTAAATCAAATCCAGGAACTGCAGAGAGTCCCATAAGGGATAAATCCAAGGAGAAACACACCAAGACACATATTAATCAAACTAACAAAAATAAATACAAACAAAATATTAAAAACAGCAAGGGAAAAGCAACAAATAATATATAAGGGAATCCCCATAAGGTTAACAGCTGATCTTTCAGCAGAAACTCTGCAAGCCTGAAGGGAAAGGCAGGACATATTTAAAGTGATGAAAGGGAAAAATCAACAACGAAGATTACCCAGCACGGATCTCATTCAAATTTGATGGAGAAATTAAAACCTTTAGAGACAAGCAAAGTTTAAGAGAATTCAGCACCACCAAACTAGCTTTACAACAAATGCTAAAGCGACTTCTCTAGGCAGGAAACACAAGAAAAGGAAAAAGACCTACAAAAACAAACCCAAAACAATTAAGAAAATGGTAATAGGAACATAAATATCAATAATTACCTTAAGTGTAAATGGATTAAATGTTCTAGCCAAAAGACATAGACTGGCTGAATGGATACAAAAACAAGACCATTATACATGCTGCCTACAAGACCCACTTCCAATCTAGGGACACATACAGACTTAAAGTGAGAGGATGGGAAAAAGAAATACCATGCAAATGGAAATTAAATGAAAGCTGGAGAAACAAGTCTCATGTCAGACAAAATAGACTTTAAAACGAAGACTATTACAAGAGACAAGGAAGAACACTACATAATGATCAAGGGATCAATCCAAGAAGAAGATATAACAATTGTAAATATTTATGCACCCAACATAGGAGCACCTCAACACATAAGGCAAATGCTAACAGCCATAAAAGGGGAAATTGACAGTAACACAATCATAGTAGGGGAATTTAACACCCAACTTTCACCAAAGGACACATCATCCAAAATGAAAATAAATAAAGAAACACAAGCTTTAAATGACATATTAGACCAGATGGACTTAATTGATATTTATAGGACATTCAATCTGAAAACAACAAATACACTTTCTTCTCAAGTGCTCATGGAACAGTCTCCAGGATAAACCATATCTTGGGTCAAAAATCAAGCCTTGGTAAATTAAAAAAATATGAAATTATATCAAATAGATTTTCTGACCACAACATTATGAGACTATGTATCAATTACAAGAAAAACATGTAAAAAAATACAAACACATGCAGGCTAAACAACATGCTAATAAATAACCAAGAGATCACTGAAGAAATCAAAGAGGAAATCAAAAAATACCTAGAAAAAAATGACCATGAAAACACGACACCCAAAACCTATGGGATGCAGCAAAAGCAGTTCTAAGAGCCAAGTTTATAGCAATACAGTCTTACCTCAAGAATCATCTCAAATAAACAACCTAACCTTAAACCTAAAGCAATTAGAGAAAGTAAACCAAAACAACCTAACGTTAGCAGAAGGAAAGAAATCATAAAGATCAGATCAGAAATAAATGAAAAAGAAATGAAGGAAATGATAGCAAAGGTCAATAAAACTAAAATCTGCTTCTTTGAGAAGAAAAACAAAATTGATAAACCATTAGCCAGACTCATCAAGAAAAAAAGGGAGAAGACTCAAATCAACGGAATTAGAAATGAAAAGGAGAAGTAACAAATGACACTGCAGAAATACATAGGATCATGAGAGATTGCTACAAGGAACTATATGCCAATAAAATGGACAACCTGGAAGAAATGGACAAATTATTAGAAAAGCACAACCTTCTGAGACCAAACCAGGAAGAAATACAAAATATAAACAGACCAATCACAAGTAATGAAATTGAAACTCTGATTAAAAATCTTCCAACAAACAAAAGCCCAGGACCAGATGGCTTCAAGGCGAATTCTATCAAACATTTAGAGAAGAGCTAACACCTATCCTTCTCAAACTCTCCCAAAATATAGCAGAGGGAGGAAAACTCCCAAACTCATTCTATGTGGCCACCATCACCCTGATACCAAAGATGAAACAAGAGGTCACAAAAAAAGAAAACTACAGGCCAATATCACTGATGAACATAGATGCAAATATCCTCTGATGCAAATATCTTCAACAAAATACTAGCAAACAGGATCCAACAGCATATTAAAAGGATCATAAACCATGATCACGTGGGACTTACCCCAGGAATGCAAGGATTCTTCAATGTACGCAAATCAATCAATGTGATACACCATATTAACAAACTGAAGGAGAAAAACTATATGATCATCTCAATAGATGCAGAAAAAACTTTTGACCAAATTCAATACCCACTTATGATAAAAACCCTCCAAAAAGTAGGCATAGAGGGAACTTTCCTCAACATAATAAAGGCCATATATGACAAACCCACAGCCACGTCATTCTCAATGTTGAAAAATTGAAGGCATTTCCACTAACATCAGGAACAAGACAAGGTTGCCCAATCTCATCACTATTATTCAACATAGTTTTGGAAATTTTAGCCAGAGCAATCAGAGAAGAAAAATAAATAAAAGGAATCCAAATTAGAAAAAAAGAAATAAACCTGTCACTATTTGCAGATGATTCATTGCAGCACTATTTATAATAGCCAGGCATGGAAGGAACATAAGTGTCCATTGACAGACAAATGGATAAACAAGGTGTGGCACATATATACAATGGAATATTAGTCAGCTATAAAAAGGAATGAAATTGGGTCATTTGTAGAGACGTGAATGGATCTAGAGACTGTCATACAGAGTGAAGTAAGTCAGAAAGAGAAAAACTAACATCGTATATTAACACATATATGTGGAACCTAGAAAAATGGTACAAATGAACCAGTTTGCAGGGCAGAAATTGTGACACAGATGTAGAGAACAACCCTATGGACACCAAGGGAGGAATGTGGCATGGAGGCAGGGTGGTGGTGTGATGAACTGGGAGATTGGGATTGACATATATACACTAATATGTATAAAATGGATAACTAATAAGAACCTGCTGTATGAAAAAACAAATAAAACTTTTAAAAAAAGACATGATACTATACATAGAGAATCCTAAAGATGCTACCAGAAAATTACTAGAGCTAATCAATGAACTTGGTAAAGTAGCAGGATACAAAATTAATGCACAGAAAGCTCTTGCATTGCTATACACTAATGATGAAAAACCTGAAAGAGAAATTAAGAAAACACTCCCATTTACCATTGCAGAGAAAAAAATAAAATACCTAGGAATAAACCTACTTAAGGAGACAAAAGATGTGTATGCAGAAAACCATAAGACACTGAGAATGGAAATTAAAGACGATGCAAACAGATGGAGAGATATACCATGTTCTTGGATTGGAAGAATCAATATTGTGAAAATGACTATACTACACAAAGCAATCTACAGATTCAATGCAATCCCTATCAAGCTACCACTGGCAATTTTCAGAGAACTAAAATAAAAAATTTCACAAATGTATGGAAAAGACCCCAAATAGCTAAAGTAATCTTGAGAAAGAAAAACGGAGCTGAGAGAATCAGGCTCCCTGACTTCAGACAATACTACAAAGCTACAGTAATCAAGACAGTATGGTACTGGCACAAAACCAGAAATATAGATCAATGGAACTGGAGAGAAAGCCCAGAGATAAACTCATGCACATATGGTCACCTTATCTTTGATAAAGGAGGTAATAATATATAATGGAGAAAAGACAGCCTCTTCAATAATTGGTGCTGGGAAAACTGGACAGCTACATGTATAAGAATGACATTAGAACATTTCCTAACACCATACACAAAAATAAACTCCACATGGATTAAATACCTAAATGTAAGGCCAGACACTATAAAATGCTTAGAGGCAAATAGGCAGAACACTCTATGACATAAATCACAGCAAGATCCTTTTTGACCCATCTTCTAGAGTAATGGAAATAAAAACAAAAATAAACAAATAGGATCTCATGAAACTTAAAAGCTTTGGCACAGCAAAGGAACCCATAAACAAGACAAAAAGACAACCCTCAGAATGGGAAAAAAATATTTGCAAATTAAGCAACAGACAAAGGATTAATCTCCAAAATATAGAAGAAGCTCATGCAGCTCAATATCAAAAAAAAAAACAATTGAATCCAAAAATGGGCAGAAGATCTAAATAAGCATTTCTCCAAAGAAGATATACAGATTGCCAATAAACACATGAAAGGATGCTCAACATCACTAATCATTAGAGAAATGCAAATCAAAACTATAATGAGGTATCACCTCACACCATTCAAAATGGCCATCATCAAAAACCTACAAACAATAAATGCTGGAGAGGGTGTGGAGAAAATGGAACCCTCTTGCACTGTTGGTGGAAATGTGAATTGATACAGCCACTCTGGAGAACAGTATGGAGGTTCCTTAAAAAACTAAAAATAGAAATACCATGTGACCCAGCAATCCCACTGCTGGACATATACCCTGAGAAAACCATAATTCAAATGAACCGTGTACCACAATGTTAATTGCAGCACTATTTACAATAGCCAGGACATGGAAGCAACCTAAGTGTCCATCGACACATGAATGGATAAAGAAGGTGTGGCACATATATTCAATGGGATATTACTCAGCCTTAAAAGGAAATCAAATTGAGTTATTTGTAGTGAGATGGATGGACCTAGAGTCTGTCATACAGAGTGAAGTAAGGCAGAAAGAGAAAAACAAATACCGTGTGCTAACACATATATATGGAATCTAAAAAAAAAAAAAAAAGGTTCTGACAAACCTAGTGGCAGGGCAGGAATAAAGAGGCAGCAGTAGAGAATGGACTTGAGGACATGGGGAGGGGAAGGGTAAGGTGGGACGAAGTGAGAGAGTAGCATTGACATATATACACTACCAAATGTAGAATAGATAGCTAGTGGGAAGGAGCTGCAAAGCACAGGGAGATCAACTCAGGGCTTTGTGACCACGTAGAGGGGTATGATGATGAGGGTGGGAGGGAGACACAAGAGGGAGGGGACATGGGGATATATGTGTATATATATATATATATAGCTGATTCACTTTGTTATACAGCAGAAACTAACGCAACATTTTAAAGCAGTTATACTCCAATAAACGTGTTAAGAAAAAAAATACTTGCAAATCAATTTAATTAAATCTAATAACACTATCACTAATGCCTTTTTATTATTTGCCCCATACTCAATTTGGTGCTATTTGGGAATAATGTATAAAGCAGCGTTTTGTCCCTGGGCAACTTTCCTACTAGTAGATAAAACTGAGAAAAGGGGTCACGCCATTAAATCAAAAACACTGATAATTTAGTGACACCAATATCTCTGGACTTTGTAAATTTTCATTAAACTAGAAAATGTATTATCCATCAAGGAATAAAAAGATTCAATGCTGTCTGAAAAAAAATAAATAAATAAAGGAGATGAAATCAAATGCCTTGTTTTTATCAATATACCATATGCTCATCACTTTTAATAGTAAAAGAGATTACTGAAAGAGAATATGAAACATTAATGAATGCCTAGGAAAGAATTAATCTGTCCCACTTCACCCCACTCACATACTTTCTGAGAGGTTTCAAAGAGGGAAAACAAATAATTCACCCTCTGAACCTCTAAGGTCTCAAATCATAATCTTTCACTTGGCTGGATCTAATAGGGAGTGAAATCCTTTGACCCTCTATTCACATTGTAACTTTAAATTTTATCAACTGCTTTATCATCCAGAAATATGACTGATTAAGCTAGCTATATTTTAAATGATGTTAACCTTAGATTTTCATTGGACTCTGGTCCTTTGCATTTTAGCAGTGCCGCATGTTCTAAGATGTCTGTTCTGCATATTGATTTGAATTTTCATTGTTTTACTTGAACTTGTAAAGAGTGTACATTTAAAAATCTGCTCTTTGGAAAGCTAAGCACAAGTATCCTCTCTTCTGGTATCAATTAATAAATGGATTGGGCTACAGAAGATTCTCATAGACTTTAACAAGAAATTTAGTAGATAAACTCCTTTTGAAGGTTTGCTGAGCACATAGACTGCAAAACCTAGATCGAGGTCTTCCCTACATATGGAAGATTCTACCCATTTCTGGGTTACTCATGTGTTTTCCTTTTGAAAGTTTCCCCCTTTCTGCAAAACAAAAACAAAACCACAATCATTCATTTGTGCTTCTAGTTCCTAGTTCCTGAGAGTAAGCATGTAGTCCAGTGTGGCCAATCTGAATATTTTTGGTAGGTAGTAATATATAAGTTATCTCTTGCTACTAAAATCTCAGGAGTTGAAGACAATGGAAGCCCAGAATAACCCGACACAGTTATTCTAGCACATATAATAATTTGTTTGAGAATGATATCAATAGACAAAATCTGAGCCAAGAGGTGGAGGGAAAAAAAACTTATATTTTTTGCTCTCCTGGATTGAGCCATGTCTGGTGCAAGTTTTAGTCCTTGGACTTTGCAGTTACATAGGCCAATGTATTTCTTCTTTTGCTTTAGCTAATTTGATTTTGGTTTTTATCATATGCTACCATAATAAACATGAAAAATACACTGCCTCATCCCCAATTTTTAAGGTAATCACAAGAGAAAATTTTAAAAACTAGATTGAATGAACTATCTTGATGTCATATTTATCTGAAAGTCAATATCCACTGGTGGAAAGAAACTACTCCAATAAAGTTTTCCTTTGTTGGTTCTGCACAAAGCAATAGAAAAATATCAAATTTATATTTGGGAAGAGTGATATGGGTTAGTAACAATGAATCTGATTTTATTTATGTGGTCATCCTTACATATTACATAATATTCTTACATGCCTATAAATTCTATGTAAGAATATTATGTAAGAATATTCTACATAAGAATATTCTATGTAAGAATATTTAAATATATTATTCATTATTAATCGTTACATGTTCCTGCTATTAAGAAGTGATGTTTATTTTTATTACCAAAGGATGAGTAACATTTGGTTGAAGTCAGAATGCTAGAGCTTTTTACATGTGAAGCAAGTACCCACACTTCACCTGGTAACAGCATAGAAACTTTTCAGTACTAAGTAATGTGATATACATTTACTCTTTAACAGTTTGAACTCAAAAGAAGTTTCACTATTGACCTGCATGTCAGTTTAGTCTCTTGGTTTCATCAGGTGATTTCTAAAGCAATGGTTTTCAAAGGAGAGCCAATACATCTCAGAGAATGTTTAGAATTATGCAATGGGGTCCTGAAAGAAAATATGAGTTTCTATAAATTATTTTTGTATTCATAGTTTTTAGGTTTTCTAAGTCACGATATGCTAATAACTCCAAAATCTCAACAGCTTAACACCACAAAATATATTTGTCTCTCTCAATGTTCAGAATAGGCTTGCTGAAGTCTTTGTTATACAGTTACTAGGAGACCCAGGATGACAGAGTCTCTATTTTTTATGTGATCTCTTGCTATTCCTTTTTGTAAATTAATTTTATTGGAGTATAGGTGATGTACAAGGTTGTGTTAGTTTTTGCTGTACAGCAAAGTGAATCAGTTATACATATACATATATCCACTCTTTTTTAGATTTTTTTCACATATAGGTCATTACAGAGTATAGAGTAGAGTTCCGTATGCTTTACAGTAGGTTCTTATTAGTTATCTATTTTATATATAGTAGTGTGTGTATGTCAATCCCAATGTCCCAATTTATCCCTACATCCTTCCCCACCTTGGTATCCATAAGTTTGTTTTTTACATCTGTGATTCTATTTCTGTTTTGTAAATAAGTTCATTTGTACCATTTTTTTTAGACCCCACATATAAGTGGTATCATATGATATTTGTCTTTCTCTGCCTGACTTACTTCATTCAATACATGAACCCCAGTGTTCATTGCAGCACTATTCATAATAGCCAGGACATGGAAGCAACCTAATGGAATATTACTCAGCCAGAGTCTCTTGCGGAGCACAGGCTCCGGACGCACAGGCTCAGCGGCCATGGCTCATGGGCCCAGCTGCTCCGTGGCATGTGGGGTCTTCCCAGACCGGGGCACCAACCTGTGCCCCTGCATTGGGAAGCGGACTCTCAACCACTGCGCCACCAGGGAAGCCCCAGAGTCTCTCTTATCTCATAGATGAACCAATGTGAACACATGGCTTCCTTTACTGTGGTGACCTGGGCTTGTTACTGCTTCACTAACTATAAGAGAGCCAAAACATACACTCACTACCTCCTCCAAAAAAAGGGAAGTTGAATATTGGTGAGCACTGGTAAAGCTTGCTACAAAATATATTTATTATATACACAGTATATTGTAGAATAATACATGCATATAATTTTTGAAAGATAAATATATAAGGTAAATGCTCAAAAAATTTTACTAGTATTGTGTGTGATAAAACGTATTTTGAGATCATTAAGCCACTCTTAGTTAGATTTTTGTCTTAGTACTCTACGTTTTGTTCCTTTTTCCTTTTGCCAACTTTCATTTGCCTCCATGATTCCTATCATTAGTTTTCTTATATTTTCTAGTCTACAATCAAACTTTAAAACTTGTTTCTCCTAATACTTCTTATCAGCTTCTACCATTTTTATATAAATAACTTAAACACATGAATCCAATAATTATGTAGCAACTTTTATAAGTACAAGGCAAGAATGGAGTAAAATGAATGTTTCACATATCCAAGCTTTGTTGACAATCTAACAAAACATGGTAAAGATATCACTAAAATCTATTTTTTTACTAAAACATGGTAAAAATATCAGAGGGCATCAAGGTGGTTGATGAAAATAGTGTCCTTGACACAATTGTAAATTCAGAGAAGTTTATTCTCCATTAACTTATGCTGATGGAATGATCCAGTCTGCATGAGAGTTTGATTTTTTTATTGTGCCTCAGATATCAACTGACTCTATCCTGTGACAAATGAAATCATGTGTTTCAACAGCCACCTCTTCAAATTCATCAAAAAATTTTTTTTCTGCTAAGTGTTTTGAAGAAGACATAAATTTAATGATTACATTGCTCATGCTATAGTGATATAATGTTAAAAATCCTCATTAGCTATTTCTATTCTCCAAGCCTTCTCCTTAGCTCCACAGCTGGTACTTCCTACCAGTCCTCCCTTCACCATCCCCCACTCCGAAGTATCAAATCTTGCCAGCAACTATCATTTACCTACCAAAATTACCACCAGAAAACTTCAAATTTCTTTCTGGAAAAAAAACAAAATGAAAAACAATTCAGCTTGTCAAAAGAATGAGAAGGCCACAGGATATAACAAAATATTTGCAAAAAAACACATCTGATAAAGAACTCTTATCCAAAACATACAAAGAACACTTAAAGCTCAGCAATAAGAAAACAAACCATCTAGTTTCAAAATGGGTCAAAGACCTCAACAAACATCTTACCAAAGAAGATATACAACTGGAAAATAAGCATATGAAAATATGTTCCACATCATATATTATCAGGGAAAGGTAAAATAAAACATCATTTAGACTCCACTATAAACCTATTAGAATGGCCAAAATCCAGAACACTGACAAGACCAAATACTGGTGAAGATGTTGAGCAACAAGAACTCTCATATACTGCTGGTGCAGAAACAAATTGGCATAGCCACTTTGGAAGACACTTCGACAGTTCCTTAAAAAAAACTAAACATATTCATACTACATTATCTATCAATCATGCTTTCTGGTATTTACCCAAAGGAGTTGAAAACTTACATCCACACCAAAACCTGCACGTGAATGTTTATATCAACTTAATTCAAAATTGCCAACACTTGGAAACAACCAAGATGTCCTTCAGTAAATGAATGTATAGAATACATTCCATTGTCTGGGTGTACCATTTGGTGGTACACCCAGCCAATGGAATTTTATTCAGTGCTAAAAAGAAATGAGCTATAAAACCATGAAAAGACATGGAGGAAATTTAAATGCATATTACTAAGTGAAATAAGCCAACTTATGAGGTAATATTCTATATTACTCCAACAATAAGACATTCTAGTAAAGGCAAAACTATGAAGATAGTAATAAGATCAGTGGTTGCCAGGGTTTGGGGTAGGGAGTGAGGAATAGGAAGAGCACAGAGAATTTTTAGGGCAGTGATAATACTCTGTATACTGTAATGTTAAATACAAGTCATTATATATTTGTTCAAATCCACAGAATGTACAACAATGACTGAATCCTAATGTAAACTATGAACTTGAAGTGATTATGATATGTCAATATAGGTTCATCAGTTGTAAGAAATGAACCACTCTGGTTGGCAATGTTGGTAAATGGGATAAGCTATGTATGTGTGAGGGCATAGGTTATACAAAACATCTCTGTACCTCCTCTTAATTTTGCTGTGAATCTGAAACTGCCCTTAAAAAAACTTTAAAAATCAGCTACTAGTCTTAAATTGGTAAAATATATCCTGACATACTGTTTAGCAAAACAAATGATCTCTCAGGCATACCTAATTAGAAAGTAGTTTAGCCATTATCAATTGTTATGAAAGCAAATGGGTTGTGTCTTTTGTTCTTAACCCCCACTTTATGCATATTATCAAAACCTTTTTTCTCCAACAATTTCAGTGCTTCCCCAATTAGTATTCAAGGAATTAGCAAAGACTGCATGGGTTGGGTGTAGTAAGAAAAAATGATACATTCATTAATAAGAAGCTATAGTCATTTTGAGATACAATATAATAAATGGATTAAGAATACACATTCTGGAGCTATCCTTCTTCTTGTCCTTGCAATTACTCTTTGCCAGGCCAACTTACTTAACTAAGTCTCAGAATCCTGAGCTAGAAAGTGAGAATAATAAACCTCAGCTTGTTATTGTGGAGATTAGATTTTAAAATCTATATTAGGCATATAAAAAGTTATTATTATTATTTATTATTAATATAGTTGTTTAATCATTACTTTTTAAAAATCATTCCTAAGATATCTCTAATCTTCCTTTTTGTTTTCTGTATATACTGGCCTTTGGCAAGTAACTTAAAATATTTAAGACTTGGTTTTCTTATTTCAAACATGAAGTGATTAAAAGTACAAGAGGGGAAATGATACAAGCTAATTGAGATGATGGTAGCTAAAGAACCTAGCACAATAGTTAGTAACTATTAGCTATTTCTTATTGTTAGTAGTATTAGTCTTTAAATAATTAACCAGGGCTATACAATAGCACTTCCTTATTTGGTTTGGGGAGGGGCAATACTCTAGGAACCCTGAACTTCCCAGCAAGTTCTTACTGGGTAGACCAAGAATGTTTTGCCCTAATCACTCCTTATCAGGGCCATTTCTCAGGGTTATGTTTGCAGGGCAACCTCCATGGATTAGGTGACACCTCTTCCCCACTTTCTAATACTCTCCCTTCCCCTTTTGTCCCTGCCCAGACAAAGAACTGGCATGTTTCTACTTTCTATAAATATGGTGAATCCCCCAAATTCAGTGTTCCTGTCTTGTAACATAACCAGTTTCATGTGAAAGCATCCATAATAGGCCCTTTGCATTTTCTCAACAGGATCTGGGGGGCATTGGGAACTGATGAAAACCTATATGAAGCTCTGGCTAATGCTGTTGCCATGAGTAATGAAGTCCTTTGTTTCTGACCAAGGAGCTTCATCACTTGTGTCAACATTCTTGAAATTGTGGAGGTTAACATATTTGTGCGTGAATAGGGTAAAATTTCAGATGCTGCACAATTCTTGACACAGGTTAACTCCAAAAGATATTATGAAACATCAATTTCCCAAGGAACATCAAAGTTTAAAAAATATTTAAATAATTTATAATTGATACACTAAAAATATAATTCATTATTATATGAGCACAACACTTAGAGTAAAGGGAAATTGACTAAAAACATTACATAATCTGCTACTAGTTGTTGAATATGTAAAATTGATTTACCCATATCATCAATAACAATACACAAGAAATTCTATTCACAAAAAGTTCAGAAACTCTAATATATTGCATTCTACCCAAGTTAAATGATTACCCTACCTAACTAGGAAAAGGAAATTTTTGCTCAAACCCTCTGCTGACATTTTGATCTAAATGAAGAGAAAAGTGCAAGGGTGGACTTCAGAGTTGAATCTGATAACTGACAAGTCACCTAATCCCCTTATTATAAGACTTAGCATTGTAAGGAGAAATATGACCTGAAAAACTGAACTTATGGAAGTAAAGTTCAGAAAATGCATAAAAGAGACAGAAAACAGGTAAAAAATGTTTTGAATTGCAAGAGCTATCTAGTTAATTCCTTGTTTTAATGTTTCTTGTGAGTTAAGTTTACACAACTTTGAAAGACAGCATATTCAAAAGCAATATATTTAATTTATCTTTTTTTTTTGGTCATTGAATTTATGTTCAAAAGTAATGTGAATACAGGATGTTTATCTGTGAATTCTGGTCAAGATATTGCTGTGACTTGAACTGGAATCCTGCCCACCCTGATTCAAACAATGATTGTTAAAGTATTTTTACACCACACAGACATCCCTATGAAACAACCGAGTAACTAAAATCCACAACAATAAATGAAGCCTGGCCTGCTGTTCTATGAAGTTCCTAGATCAAAAGCTGTTGGAGTCACTTGGGGGATTGACCCTATCAGAGTACTAGAGCTCCTCCCAACCTCCCTCCTGGTGTCACACCATTGTTGCCTAATCCATATATTATGGCTCCAAGGCTGTTGTTACATGCCTACCGACCACAAGTATGTGGTCATGATGACTTGCGGATGCTTCAGGCAAGATTTCCATTGGATTACTACAGCATCCCATTTCCCATGCCCACCACTCTGCTGACTGGGAGGGATGGTAACCTGGCCAGCAACACTTATTCTGGTGACCTCACAAAGTTTGGACATGGGGATGCCTCCTACCCGGCCCCAGCCACAACCTTGGCCCAACTCCAACAGCACCAGACACAGACTCACCACACCACACAGCAGACATTCCTGAATCTGGGCTACCTCCTAGCTACATTTACATCAGCTGGCCATACTACACAGGGATTCTGGGCTTCCGCAACACCTTCCAGTATGGACCTGCTGTGTTCCCTGTGGCTCCTACCTCTTCCAAGCAGTGTGTTGTGAATGTCAGTGTGTATGCATCATCCACCCCTTTCCAAGAGCCAAGTGAATATGGTCTTATGGATACAACACTGGAAGAAAATAGCTCCCCCCTTTAAGCATTTCTGGACAGCAGAGAGCTAATTTGACCCAAGGCTGGGGGCTATGTTTTGTGTGTGTGCATAAATTTGCACTGAAGTCTTGTTTCAGAAATCAGACCACTGAGGAGAGTCTGCTGAGCTGTGGCCATGACTTGTGTGGCTTGGGGAAATGACTTGGTGGATACTTCCTGGGCTTTTGAACTTGCCCTTCCCCAATTTCTATTTTGTGTGTGGCAGTGGGCAAGAGCCATGTTGAAATCTTAAAACATTCACAAAAGTAAATGTAGAAAGGCCACAATTTACTGCCTGGGGCTGTTCTAGGAAAGCTAAGTCATCTAGATTCAGGAGTTAGAACCATGATATCCCTGCAGGATGAGAGCTCTGAAACTCCAATTTAAGAAGTGATTTTAAATGTAAGATCTCATTTTTCAGGGTGGAAACCACTAGTCATAGATATATGAGCATAGGAATTAAAAAAAATAAATCTTGTGCACACATTTACACAAATATTTATTCAAGATGAGTTGACATACCAAGGTCTAAAACACACAAAAAAACTAAAAACTTTAAAAATAGCCAGATAGCTCAACAAATGGGAGAATTAACTTGTAAGAGCATGCAGATAATGTAGCAATCTTTGGAAAATGACTATAAAATGAATTTCCTTAATCTATTTGGAGGGATAAAGGAAGGAATAGCATTCAGAAGTCATCAGAGAAAATTATGAAAATAAATAGGTGGATATGAATCAGGAATGAATTGAGATTTAGAAATACCAAATAGAAATCCTGGAAATTAAAAATATTATCAATAAAGGAAAAAGATGTAATACATTTTGGATGGGAAATAATTACAATTGCAGTAGAAATAATTATCAGACTGTAACACAATAGTGAGAAAATGGCCAAAGTGGAATGTAGAAAAAAATTAAGAAATATGGAATGTAGTTTTAGATTTGTCAACATATAAGTAAGAGAAGTTTCAAAAGATGAAAAAAGAGAAAATGGTAAGGTAATGTTTAAAGAAATAATAACAGAGTCATTTTCTGAATCAATGAAAGAGATGAATCATCAGATATAAAGCCAAAGAATATTGATCAGAATAAATAAAAATAATCACACACTTAAACACATTGTGAAATTACCAAACAAAAAGGATTAAAAATAATTCTTATACACTATTAGAAAGAAAAATCAGAATGTTTACACAGGAATTAAAATTACTGATACAATTCTTTCAGTAGTAAAAAAAAGACCACGGAGTATTATTTTCAAAGGTCTGAGAGAAAATCACACCGAATTTTGAATTCTACACTCAACTATCAACACTTAACTATCACTTAAAAGTGTGCTTTAAGGCAAAACATCAGATTGCAAATACTAAAATTATTTTTCATAAACAAATGCTCATGTGAACCCAGAAGGAGGACTATGATATTAGAAACAAAAGAGACTTACAACATTAAAAAAAATAACATATATATATATATATATATATATGTGTATATATATATATATATATATATATATATATATATATTTAAATAACAGTAACAGAATGTGGATGGGGAAACCTAGAGAGTAAAGTGTAAAGAGGCCACGGTCTAGTTCAGGAGGAAGACAGATGTTGTAAGTAACCTTAGATTTTGATAGTTTAGTGTGTATAAAAAGACAGTGATACAATGACTATACTAATCAAGGCAGTCTACAGATTCAATACAATTCCTATCAAAGTACCAAGGGTATTTTCACAGAACTAAAGCAAATAATTTTAAAATTTGTACAGAAACACAAAAGACCCAGAATAGACAAAACGAACTTGAGAAAGACAAACAGAGCTGGAGAAATCACCTTTCCTGACTTCAGACTATCCTACAAAGATACAGTAATCAAAGTAGTATGGTATTGGCATCAAAATAGACAGAACAATGAAACAGAATAGAGAGCCCAGAAATAAACCCAGGCACTTATGATAAATTAATCTATGATAAAGGGGCAAAAATATACAATGAAGAAAAGACAGTCTCTTCAATAAGTGGTGCTGAGAGAACTGGACAACTACATATAAAAGAATGAGATTAGAATATTCTCTAACACAATATAAAAAATAAACGTAAAATGGATTAAAGACCTAAATGTAACACTGGAAACCATAAAACTCCTAGGAGAAAACATAGGCAGAACACTCTTTGACCTAAATCATAGCAATAGTTGTTTGGATCTGTCTCCTTAGGCAAATGAAATAAAAGCAAAAATAAACAAATGGGACCTAATTAAAAGCTTTTGCACAGTAAAGGAAACTTTTGACAAAACAAAAGGAGAGCTTACCAAATGGGAGAAAGTATTTGCAAATAATTTGACTGATAAGGGGTTAATATGCAAAATATAAAAACAGCTCATACAACTCAACTTTAAAAAAAAAAATAACCCAATTAAAAATAGACAGAAGACCTAAATAGACATTTTCCAAAGAAGACATACAGATGGCCAACAGACACATGGAAAGATGCTCACCATCATTAATCATCAGAAAAATGCCAATTAAAACCACAATGAACTATCACTTCATACCTGTCAGAATGGCTATCATCAAATGACCACAAACAACAAATGTTGGAGAGGATGTGGAGAAAAGGGAACCTTTGTTCACTGTTGGTGGGAATGTAAATTGGTGAAGCCACTATGGAAAACAGTAGGTTCCTTAAAAAAAATAAAATAAAAATAGAACTCCTGTATGACCCAGCAGTTCTACTCTTGGGTATATATACAGAAAAAAGAAAACAATGATTCAAACAGATACTTCACCCCAATGTTCACAGCAGCATCATTTATAATTGCCAAGATATGGAAGCAATCTAAATGTCCATCAAGAGATGAATAAAGAAGATGTGATATATATACAATATCAATAGAATACTACTCAACCACAAAAAAGAAAGAAAAAATTACCATTTGCAAGAATATGAATGTATTTGGAGGGTATTATACTTAGGGGAATAAGTCAGACAGAAAGATAAGTACTGTATGATATCACTTATATGTGGAATCTGAAAAATAAAACAAACTAGTGAATACAACAAAAAAGAAACAGACTCACAGATACAGAGAACAAACTAGTGGTTACCAGTTGGAGGAGGCACAAGAGAAGGATAAGAGATTAAGAGGTACAAACTACTATGTATTAAGTAAATAAACTATAAAGATATACTGTACAACACAGGGAATATAGCCAAAATTTAATAAGTGGAATATAACCTTTAAAATTGTGAATCACTGTCTTAAACACCTGAAACTTATACAATGTTGTACATTAACTATACCTCAATAAAACAAAGACATTGAGTAGGATTCATTCACTTATTCAGTACATACCTATTTAGGGTTTAATATGTGCTGGCTAGGGTCTTAAGTGCAGAGGAACTTCAGCCTATACCCTTAGCTGAGGAAAAATCATGAAGTGTCAAATAAATATTCTTAGATAGTTACTAGTTGGAGAAGGACAGTACCAGCTGTCAAGGCTTAAACCTGTGAGGGTTACTGTGAGAGAATTCTGAGTCCTATAAAGGAAAAAAATAAGGAAATGCTTGCTATGTTCTAAGGTTTGGGCTGTATTTGAACATGGAGACTGGTAACTGGTGCTGGTGTAGAAATTTCTATAAAGATTTGGGGAGTACTAAAAGAACTTGGAGGAACTGCGGTGCAGCAGACCTAAGAAGAAGATGGGACATTTCTTGGCAGAACCCAGTGGTTTCCTAGCTCCATAAAGAGAAAAAAATGCTATGGGACTGCAAGGAAGGCACTAGAAACCATTAATCTTATTTATCTTCTAGGCTATAATTATGCTCGTTTGTAAGATTATTGTGCTTTGTTTTCATTTCCAAGAAGAGCTCTGTTGGGCTGCACCCCCCAGGCGTACAAGCCCTGCACTTGCCCAGCTTCAAGATTGAAGAAAGAGCCCAGACTCAGCAACAGAGACATCAGTGGTTTAATGCATGGGGGAGCTTACACGTCTGAAGCAAGGTACTGGAGAGACACCTCACTGTGTGCAGCACATGGTGGAAGGACATGGTGTCAGTCTTCACTCCCAGGGGTGTTGGGGGAGGGGAAATTACATAATTCCTATAACTGGAATTATTAACCACTCAATTCCAGTTATAGGGGAATTGACATCAGGTGGGCTCATTAGTTACTAGGGAAACAAGAAGAGTGGCATGCCCCTCACTGCCCCTTTGATAAGAGCAATCACTAACTGGAGCCTGGGGCAAGTACATAGGAAAGTCGCCGTGTGTCACGTGCATAGGGTATAGGTGAAGCAGGCACTGGTCGAAAAGGGGATATACAGAGAGCAAGAGAAGAGTCATCTTGACTGGCATCATCATACAAAGCTCCATTAATAGTATATAGATTGTATTGTATACATGTAGTTTTGAACTATTCTCATATGAAATTGAATTGATTAATGAGTTATATAACTAACAATATGCTGCCAAACTCAGATCATAATTAGTTCACTATAAATAGTCTTAGGGAAGTGTGAGGTAGAGGAAAAGCCATATGCTTGGGCATGGGAATTTCACAGCTAGGTGAGAATACGTGAGAGAGATCATATGTGAACATTGCTACTTTACTAGAAGTTGACTTAATGTCTTCTGGTCAATTGCATATTATATGCCCTTCAATTCATTCCTCATTGTTCCCAACAGAATGCAGCTCAAGAGCTGAGCTTTGCTCAGTATAAGAATTCTATCTTATCCCCCACACAATCAGACAAAAAATATAGATAGATAGATAGATAAATATGTCAGATGACAGATGTGTTAAGTAAGTAGATAGTGGGAATCCTTTTACAATGTATACATAAATGAAATCACCACTTTAAATATTTTATACTTTTATTTGTCAATTATATGTCAATCAAATGAAATTTTAAAATTAATAAAATTAAAATTAAGAAAGAAATAACAGTAATCATGAGATTCCTAGTGTCCTGCTAATGAAAGCTGTACCAACTTCTATAACTTTGCCTACTGTCCTGTAAAATGTCCCTTTTGCAGCTTACCAAAACAGAGGAAGAATATTTCAGAGTAAAAAAAATATGAAGAGTTACTTCTTTGAAGAATTGTGGGGAGAAGCCAACTCTTAATGATAATAAAATTTTGCACATGTATCACTAAAAATTAATAGAGGAAAAACAAGGATGACTCTAAAGCTGTATTAATTCCTAAGCACAATCCTAATACAAATGATCTCTTGCCTGAAAGAGAAGTGTAAAACTCGTAAGTACTAATAAGTGGGGTTGAGGTTTGAGGAGAATAAACCTCTGGTAATATTCTTTAGGAGAAAATGTACAATGATGTTAATGATTGACAAACTTTCCTGAAAATCTGCTGAGATGAAATGTAAAAATAAAACTAAGTGTATTTATAGAAAAAAAATATTTTTTTTGTATAAGTGAGGTATTGGCCTAAAAGTCACACCTAAAACAATCTTTTTTTAGAGACTCACTCTTGTAGGTGCTTTGCAGGAACTTGTCAATATTTTAATATATCCAGAAAGCAATCAAGAGCACATATCAAGCCTGGTAAATATATAGTCCAAGGGGGAAATGTTGGTCCTGGTCAAGGGAGAAGGAGCCAGAACCATAGGATAAGGTATTGTTGGGTTATTTTGTGCATTTATTCAGAACCAGACTTTTCTGATGGATTTCTCTTAATGTCTTATTCCAAAACCAGTAAAATTTTAATTAACCTAATTTCCCTCATTCTGATCCCATGCTCCCTAAACAATCATCAACTTATGAAGCTCAATCAAATGGACTTTAAATATTTATGATCTGTCTGACTGTGGTTTCTAGAAGTGAATTAGTACTCTAATTCTCAGTCCTGACTTTTTTTTTTTTTTGGTTCCCATGCAGTTTGAAAATAGTGACAGAGCTTGTTTTTGTAAATATGTAAATATGTAAATATGTTGGAGTACATGTCATTGCAAATGTTTTATTTTTCACTGTAAGTTTGGCGATTTAGCAGTCTCTCGTTTACTTTAGTGTTTTCAATATTTTACTTAGCATGACTCAATCCTCTGGCTCAGCCCTCATCACTCATGAACACTGATAAAATAAGCTTTTGGGACCCTAGAACGATGTTACCAAATTGAGGTGCTATGTCATGTGATCCAGCAGAGCTCAAACCAGTCTTCCTCTAGATTACACTGCTCCCACTTCCTACTCACTCTACTAATTTATACAATTCCTGTTTTATGAAGGAAAACCCATGAAGTTGCATTTAAGGATACGTGGTTGGTAACATAGCTAGAAGAAGTGGAACTAACATTTTGTGAAGTATATACTACACTCCACACACCGTGCCCCCAACATCTTATGCAGATCCTTCTGTTTATTCCTTAGTATTTCCTACATAGGTTTAAAGGGTTATATCATCAGTCCCACTGGAGAATTGAGGGACCTCCATACATAAGCTGGCATACAGTGTCTTCCCAGGGCATCTATGAATGGGGTTAATATTGATGTGTGGTTCCTCTGCTAGCTGTATCAGAATCAACTTGAGTGCTGATTAAACATACAGTTCCATGACTTCCCTTGCCACCACACACAAAACAACCACAAGAACAACAACAGCAATAAAAACAAAACCGTGAAGTTTTAATTTCCAGGCTGAGAGTTGAATCCACATGACCAAAAAGTAACCCCAGGTGATTTTTGTACAAATTGAAGTCTGGCCTCCACTGCTCTAATGAGCCATCCCTTTGGAGAAAGAACCAATGTGAAACAAGAGTCATTGGTGCTATTCTCCATTACACTTTCCTTAGTTTTTTCTTCTTTTTCCCCTTTCTTCTTAACATTAGGCATAAGTTAAAATTTCTTTTAGTCAGGCCTGAAGTACAGTTCCTTTGTGGTTACGACTCATCCAAAACACTTTCAGAGAGAACTGCAGCAGAATCAATAAATCAATGTAATTAAATCACAATCATAAAGCATATTACTTAACAGTATAAGAACTGTAACACTTGCCCTAACATGTGTTTCTTTTCATTTCCTATCCTGCAAGTAGATACAATTCTCAAGTGAACAGTTTCAGAAAATATCTCGATAGAGTCTCAAGATGTACTTGAGCAACTGGTACACTGTAATGATGCCTGTGACTTAAGGCGCTCTGGGGGTCAATCTTAGGACCATAAAAAGTGCTTAACTCCAAGAAAGAAAACACAAAAGGAAACAAAGTAGCTGGTGAGGAGTCTGCAAATAATAATGTGAGATACATGAAGTTTCTCTCAATTTTATAAAATCAGCATGTTTTTAGCCTATCTGGGCTAAAACAGAACTACCCTGTTTTGGTAGCAACATAAGGACATTTGAAGTTTCTCTATTTTCCTCCACTTTAAAACTTGAATTACTTAAGCTGTTAATACAGTACAAATAATCTGCATATATCTGGCACAGTGATTTTTCTCCACCAGCTTATAATGAATTTAATTTTGTCTTTCACAGCACACCATTTAGAATTCCCGTAGCTGTATCCATTCTTCATTTGTCTCAGGACCTCAAATAGAAAGTATTTTGAACAATTATATTATATAGATTCCAAACTTTTATAAAACTGCTTCAAAATGCCATTTTCAGATGGTTTCTATTGTACCTTAAAATTAAGTTGTTACAGTTTAAAAGTGTACAAGGGCAGTGTGACAGTTCTATATACTATGGAAAGTACTAAATGGAAGATGATAATAGCTTCTTTTGGCCAGAAAACTGTACAGTAGATCATTCTTTACACATAACTGAAGGTAGACTGAAAAATATAGGCTACAATTTTTTTTTTTTTTTGGATTCTGAGCCTCATTTAACTTGATGAATTGACAAAAGTCTCAGACAGTATCTGAGATGGAGACTGTCCATAGATGGAAAGCATGACCCTAAATCAAACTGTGAATGAGCCTGTGGGGCAGCTGAGGCACAAGAGAGTCCTTTGGACTCAGCATACAGTCTGTCTTCTTAGCTTTAAAGGATTTCTGGGAGAAGTAAAGTGTTAGTAATTGTATGGTCTTTTCCATCACAGGATGCTGACCTTTCAAATTCCAAGAGCTATAATAACTGATAGCTTGGGAGAGAACGTGACAGGTTTAGTTTGCAGACCTGCTGGTAGGAGGGTCGAGCATGGCTATGCTCTCGACCTTGGTGGCGGTATCTATGACATGTAAGGGGTGAAGGGATCACTGAAGCAACCTATAACTCAATATTGTTAATTGTCCTCAGGGACAGCAGACTGCAAATTTGCAGTATTGGATTGCCCTAAATGAAAGGAGGTGGGAGGCATCATTTTACTGTCCCATAATTGTATAGTTCGTGGGACACGGAGCAAAAGAGAGGTGCATATCTTGAGTTGTCCTGGAAACTTGCAGATTTTAAGAGTAATAGAATAACTGAGATTACTATGGTTATTTTTTCATCTTCTTCTCATTTTTTTTTCCAAGCCATTATTTGGGCTCTGTTCTCTGTCTCAGGAAACTTCCATTTCTTTCATTCCTCAAGTTAACCTGTGCCCCTCCATGGTGGCAGTGGAGGGAAGTTTTACATGGGAACCCCCTGACTCTCATTCCCTGGAATCCCTTTGTCCTTGAGAATGCAGTCACTATCTCCTTTTTTAATACTTTGTTCTAAGAGAGGTCATCTACTGCCTCATAACCTCAGAAGGGAACAGTTTAAAGACATTTAAACAACAACATCAAAAATTAAGCCACAGAAACAAAATACTCTTCCTTAGCCCAAGGGTTAACAAAAAGAATATATGCACAGTATATTCAAGATAACTAATAAATGCTATCCTCTCTTGCTCTCAGAGGCTATAAGCCCAGACCAATCAAAGTATTGACCAGCTGGGCTGTGGCAGGTGTCACCTGAGCAGCAGCTTCAGAGAAACCTATATCTGCCCTCCTTGAAATTTACATTCAAAGACTTGAGGTTAGAGAGAGAAGACAGTTCTTCACCATCCTGTCTTCAGATTACCCTATGAATTTCATTTTTTTTTTTCTATTTTTGGATCACACTTTTCCCTTGAATAATTGGCAGGGGATCCAAAATGATTAGTGTAACTGGAAAGCCAGGGTCCTTACTCCCATGAATGTGTTGCCTCAATAAGACAACCTTATCAGAATGCAGTACAACATTCCTAAACCAAGTGTGTGTAAGTAATGGGGGGGTCAGTGGGTGGGGAGTATCATTGTGGATCAAACATTCCCTTTCTCTGCATGATAGAATCAATTATCATTAATATTTCTTTGAGAGCAAAAGGAAAGATTAGAATCAATGAATAGCCAGAAAATATGGCATCATCCCTGAACTCTCTCTTTCCTTTACCCTCATAGCCACTTCTCTCCATCTCCACTAACTTAAAAATCAGCCCCTCCTGTACAATCGATGCCATGAAAAATTAAGACTCAATTTGAGAGACACTGAAGGATTGAGAATTTTCCACAGTGCTTCATGTGCCTTTGTCCTGGCAACTGTTTCTCCCACCACCTCTTTTTTTTTTTTTTTTTTTTGGCGGTACGCGGGCCTCTCGCTGCTGTGGCCTCTCCCGTTGCGGAGCACAGGCTCCGGACGCGCAGGCTCAGCGGCCATGGCTCACGGGTCCAGCCGCTCCGCGGCATGTGGGATCTTCCCGGACTGGGGCACGAACCCGTGTCCCCTGCATTGGCAGGCGGACTCTCAACCACTGCTCCACCAGGGAAGACCCCATCACCACTTTTACAAGACCATAGCTCTTAACTGCTACCTCCTACTCCTCTTGACAAAATTCATACTGCATAAACAATGGCTGGTGACCTACACATATAATTCCTTCTCAAGAATCACCCTTGACCAACTCTTCCTGAAACCAGCCAAACTGCCACTCACCCTGCCTGCTAACCCTCCTGAAACCATTAAACCCTCCTGCCCCAAGTTAGAATGTTCCTTTGGAGCCTTCTCATGCTTGGTATTTTCAAATAAAGGCTTATGTTAATGAAAATTGATTGATTTTCTTCCACCCAGTGTATAAAACACATGCTTAATATTTTACCCCCTTAGAATTAATCACTATGCTTTTGCAGATCTTCAATATCACTCTCTGTGTTATTTTGAGATAATATTGTGATTTTCAAATGTATATTTGACCTCTTTTCAAGTGCATATCTTAGTTTGCTTTTCAAATAGGCTTTTTTTTTTTTTTTTTTGTGGCACGAGGGCCCCTCACTGCTGTGGCCTCTCCCGCCGCCGAGCACAGGCTCCCGACGCGCAGGCCCAGCGGCCACAGCTCACCGGCCCAGTCGCTCCGCGGCATGCGGCATCCTCCCGGACTGGGGCACGAACCCCCGTCCCCTGCATCGGCAGGCGGACTCCCAACCACTGCGCCACCAGGGAAGCCCTCAAATAAGCTTTTAAAGTCTATTTTCTGTGAACCCCAGAGCAACTCTGGGAAAGACTGAAAGTTGGGGTTCTGCCCATGTATGAAAGGAAGCTGTAAAAATGATGCATTATTGAGAGATGTGTAGTAGATGCCCAATTCCTCGCTGGCAAGACTCATTTTTTCCTGTGTTCAGATCCTCAGCAAATATTACAAGCCATATTTCAGAATTCTTAGTGTGGGGGCATTTTTTCCCCATAACCACCACTGTGGAATTTGTCCCACCTGAAACCATCACTCATCTGAACTATAACTATTGCCTTCTAAGTGGCATCCCTGCTCTCATACTAGGCCCCTGCAATTTATTCATTTCATAGCAATCAGATTATTCTTCTTAAAAACATACAACAGAATGTGTCACTCTTCTGCTTAAACCCCCAAGGCTTCACACCACAGTACCCTTTGTGTTTCCTGGAAACAAAGATCTCATTTTTTCTCTGCCCTTGATGTACCCTTGTCATCCTTGTTCTCACATCCTCTTCAGACTGATTTCTTCCCACCATTCAGGTCTCTGCTTAAGAGGCCCCTCATCAGAGGTGGCCCCTAGAAGACTGAATCTAAACTCTTACCTCTCCCTTCAGCCACTGTAATTTATTTTTTTAAGTATGTATCATTTTAATTTATTATTTTAACTTTTACTTGTTTAATCACTGTCTTATTAAGAATTTATGCTGTATAGAGCTAAAACTTGTCTACAGTGGTAATGCAATGCCTAGAACAGAAGTGACGTATAGTTGTTAGTCAGTTGAATTTTTATTTTAAGTTTTTTTTTTTTTTTTTTTTTTTTTTATGTTCATGTCTTTACTTTTGCAAAGAGAACGTATCCAATTTCTCTTAAAGTCCCTTAGGCTGAAACTTCACCTTTTTATGTGTTATTTCGGTTATTTTCTTCCTGTCAATGAAATGTTCTCTGTGCATTTTTTTATAAGTAAATTTTCTATTCATGATAATTGCAGATTCCAGTTTATTTTATTTGCTTGTTGGCATTATCATTATTATTAAACACCTACATAGAGCTTATACTATTTTAGGAATTATTCTAAGAAATTTACAAACATTAGCTCATTTACTAACATCCTTCTGTAATCACACAGATAATATTATTATCCTTATCACACACACAGAGAAAAGGAAGCACAAAGAAGATAAGTAATGCTCTTGATCACACAGGTAGTAAATAGAAGAACCAGAATTTAAACCCAAATTTAGGTTGTCTATCTCCAGAGTCCAACTTCTCAAATGAATAAATAGGTCAAAACCCCAAAATGGTGTACATTTAAAAACTTTTCTCATATATTCATTTCTTTTCAATCATGTGCTTCTGAGAATTTCTAACTCTTAAACAAAGGGCCTCCATTCCTTCAGGGGGAGAAAAATATGGCTTAGAATAAAATGGTTACTGATAATTTTTTTTTTCCCCGGACTGGGGCACGAACGCGTGTCCCCTGCATTGGCAGATGAACTCTCGACCAGTGCGCCACCAGGGAAGCCCGGTTTACTGATAATTTTTGAATCAAGAATCTAACATTTTTGGAATCCTAGTAATCACAATAATTTTAAATCTAAGCCAAGTTGAGAAAAAGATTTTTTTCTAAATTCTCAAAATCCATTTTTACTCAGATCAGATATCAAAGATATGTTCAGCAGACAATAGTAAAATATATTTGAGGATTATTACTGAATGTTGTCGCCTTCCAAAAGTAAAGCCTCCACAAAATTTAATTTTAGTGGATGGGAGGAGAGGAAAGAGATGAAAATCTTAACACTGGGACAGAGGTCTATTGCCCTTAGCAAAGTCTATATCTACATGGCATTCTGAGGTATAGAGAGGTTAAGGGCTACAGGAGGTGTCTAGGTTGTTGGGCTGGAGAGCAACCCCTTATAGTTTGCAGGTACCAACATGTTGCAGAAAAATAAGCCAAGATATCCTGGACTTTGGAGCTGTGGAATACTTGAAGAGAACTGGTGGATTAGAAAGGTCTGAGATTGGAATGTAGTGGCTGCAAACATGGACCTCTTGACAGGGGTCTCTGGCATGTGACAACAAGCCACACACAAAAAGCAGGCAGGGCCAGGCAACCTTCAGTGGATACCAGACCCTGACACAAAGAGAAGAGACCAGAGCAAACCTAGACATTGGGAAGATTGATAGAGGTCCCAAGGACAGCAGTTGGACCAAATATGTCTCTAGCCAAACACATTCATACAAACGTCCTCTTATGTCCAGATTCAAGGAGGGCAAAGTGTAAGCTTTATAGAGAGAAGAATAGCCCAAGATGATTGTTTTTAATTACAATGACATTTTATTAACAAGAGTCTGAGTTAATCTTAAAGACCCAGTTTTAACTTGGGAAACCTTGGGAGAAAAATAGAAACTCAAGAGAATTAGAGCTTTTTCTTATAAAAATAAAGAGAAAGGATTTTTTTGCTCATACAGGATATAGTGTATGCACATTCACAATTCTGTTATCTAGGAGAACTAAGAATTCACAGAGGAGATGTGAGTAAAAAGAGGAGGTAAACATCAAGACTCCCTTGTGTATTATATTAAAATAAACATTGGGAGCCTTTAGACACAGTGCAAAATATTGAAGCAATTTGAAAAGATCAATATGAAGATGGCAGTCATGCATGTAAAATCTGTTGAGGTATATTTGTTATATGATTAAATTCTATTCCCATGTGAAAGAACATATTTGGAAAGCAATGAAAGTCTATAAATAGAGATAGACATTTCCATCCATAGGAAGGCCAAGGAAAAATTGGTTCCAAGCTTTGAGCAAGCATTGGTCTGTCACAGTCCTTCCCCTGTCTAATAAAGTGGCAACATAAATGTGTTCATAACTTGTACCTCTGGCTGGCATATTAGTGAATATTTTTACAACTAACTCTCACCATTTAGGTCTCTCTTAAGGGGACAGACTAAAGGAAGGTATTTACAGTGTTCTTGCAATGGGTCAGTGGAAAAGAAAGGTTGCACATCTTTTGTTCTTCTTCAGAGAGAGTTCCATGAATAGAAAATTGGCTCTTTTCCTAATGAGTCTTCTGGGAATCAGCTGCTGTGTGCAACTCCATGTGTGCAGCTCCATAACCTACATATCCTACAAAAGACATGGCAGATGTTAAGTGATTTTGTTCTACATCCAAGACAGCTCATATAGTTTTACTGTTCCTTTGATGAATTGAGTCATTCACTGAAAATACACACTTTTACTGTGCCTCAGATATATTATCTAAGGTATTAATCTCCATTGCACCAAATTGAAATAGAGAAGAAAAATGTAAACCACAACAATAATCGTAGAATCTTGTTGTTTAACCAATCACTTATTATATTTGACCAGCTGCATTGATAGAGAAGACAATGAAAAAAGAAAATAAATAAAAACCTCAAATGTGGTTTGATGTTATAATGTAAATTAAAGTCATCCTGGATGGCATTACTTACAAATGGCATTCTTTATAAAATGACAAAAAAAAAGCTAGTTGAATTGGTGGTACCCACATTTATGTTTATCCCAGCACCTTAAGTGAAAGTTGATACATAAAACCTCTAATATTATTTTACCTTATAATCAAATGTAATCTGTATTACATTTTTTTCGTAAACTCAATCATTCCTGAAAGCAGAATCACAGAAGTATCATAGAATATATGTGTCAGATTCTTCAATGTGTTCACAATAATGTAGCTTCACTCAGAAGCTAGCGTAACTGTGGGAAGTTTGACCTCACCACTGATGTGATATCAGTTCAACTTTTTAAATAAGGTTGCCACTGTTGTCACCATAAGACAAACAAGATAGGGGCTGAGGTGATTAAATTCACTAAATGTTGGCAATACAGTGCCTAGCAGCTATATATATGAATAACATCTGAGTACAAGACTAAACTCTTGTCCTTCTTGCAGAGGCGTGTTTGCCATGTAGCTCAGGCTTATATCAGTAGTCAAATCATGTACATCAACTCAGTCAATTTATTGCTTCTGCCTGGGACATAGGGATTTCCAAATGTACCATTTTTATAATTGTTTTCTAGGCCTGAAGGCATGGCAAGGTGTTGGCAATGCCTTTCTGGTAGCTTATTGCTTTCTCCTTGTAGAATTCACTGTTTCTGACTTGGTTAGCACAATATCTTAACAATTTTCTGTGTTATACAGTATGCCAGCTCTCAAGCCACACTGGAGCCAAGAAGGAAAAAACATGATGAAATGCAGCTAAACAGTTTTGCTGACGTCTTCTTGTCTCATTTCGTTCACAGAGTGTGAACCCCTGGAGGTTTACAACCATTTGATATTCAAAGGCAAATGCTGAGAGCATACCATCATGAGAACTGGCACCAATAAAAAAGTTTGTCAAAACTGCTTTGGCACTGAAACCACTGAATGTTTCCAGCATAAGTGGAAAGCTGACACCATTCATACACAACTCATGGGCCAACCCCCAAAAAATATGTCAGCTCCAGTGAATTTCTTTCCTTTCAATTACTGTATGACTTCAACATTGAAGTCTATAAGAAATACTGCTTTTCTCTGAAATGTGTTCTGTGGTATTATTTTCTTTATCATGAGAGGTTTGTCCTCTCATATTTCCTTTACAACTTGAATATGCATTTTGGAAGCCTGATATTGATTTTGAATTTCAAAAGAGATAACAAACATGATTCATGTACTATGACTCATCCCTCTTAAATGTCCTAACTGTATAAACTACATCATTCAAAACATCCTACAGCCACATTAAATATTAAACACATTTAAAAGCACCAAGAGGTACGATTCCTTCATGGTCACTGATAAAACTGTAACTGATCCTCTACTTTATGTCTACAATGAAAAATAAAACTAAAATGATGGTAAGCCTTACATTTTTAATATTAAACTTGAACACACCAGCTCTAATATCCCAGAAGCCCCATTTTACGAATTAATGAAAATCAACTCCACTTCCATATTCATGGCTTCTATAATTTCCCACTTTGTTTGCTTTAAAAAAATAAAATTGAAATTATTTCTTGTATGTTGTACACATCTTTTATCAATAAGTTTATTTCCTTTAAAATAATGTAAGCTTCCATCTCCTAATAATTTGAGAAAGAAATGATCATTGTTCAAACCATTTAAAGAAAACCACTTCCAGCTACTTTCTATCATATTATTCTTTTATTTTGCCCAGGATACGTCTCAAGCTCTCTAATCACTCTTTTGCTTATCTTATCATCTGTCTCCCCTCATTAAACTCTATGTTCCCTCAGGATAAGGCTCTTTTTTTCACATGTTCAAAGTTGTATCCCCTCCCCCTAGGTCCTAGAAGAGTAGCTGATATTTAGGTGGTAACAGAGAACATCCCTTGAATGAATGAATACATAAATAAACAAATAAATGAATAAATCTATGTTCACAGTAAGGTTAGTCAACTAACGTCCTATTCCACAGGTAATTTTCTAAGCTGAGATTGATTCTGTTTTGGGGTCCTGGAAGAGAATATTACTTTACCATTCTCACCATGTAAAAGCAACATTCAAAAAGAATTGATCAGCTGGACATCAAATAACATTTGAGGGCTTTTTTCTGATATTACTCATTCACATAGGGGACTGAAGATATTAAAATTACTGAATTAGTCAGTTTTCTGAGAACATCAGAAGTGTATGAGTAATCTAGAATAGTACTGTCTAATATGAATACAATGTGAGCTGCCCATGTAATTCAAAATGTTTTCATAGCCACACTAAGAAATGAAAAGAAAGTATGTGGACTGAATGATTGTGCTCCCTGCCCCCACAATTCTTATATTGAAACCCTAACCCCCAGTAGATGGTATTGGGAGGAGGGGCCTTTGGGAGATAATTAGGTTTCATGAGGGTGAAGCTCCCAGATGGTATTCGCATCCTTTTAAGAAGAGGCAGAGACTAGAGCTTTCTGTCCTCCATGTTAGGACACAGCAAGAAGGTGGCGCATCTGCAAGCCAGACAGAAGGCCCTTACTAGACAGCAAATCTGTAAACACCTTGATCTTGAGTTTCTCAGCCTCCAGAACTGTGATAAATAAATTATTGTTGTTTAAGCCATTTAGTCTGTGGTGTTTTGCTATAGAAGCCAGAACTAAGACAGAAATGACACAATTAATTTTAATATATTTTATCTAATACAAAATTTTCAAAATGTGATTACAACATATAATCACATAAAAAAATTATTGATGAATTTACTTCCATTTTTTTTACACTAAGCCTTCAGATCCAGTGTGTATTTAATACTCATAGCAGATCTCAATTTAGACTAGTTACATTTAAGTGCTCCATAGTCATATGTGCTAGTGGCTATCATATGGGACAGAACAGAGCTAGAATAGGGACTTATTGGGGTTAGACACTACATAATTATGAGAACTAATGGAGGAACCCATGCAAGGTTTAACCTCTGTGTTTAACATTGAGCCTGATGTTTCTAAAGATCAGCCTGATTGACAACTGGAGAAGAAAGTTTTTTTGTGGACAAGAAAGTTTTTTGTGGACAAGAATGAAGAAAGAGTGGAACACAAGGGGAAAAAGTGCAACACACCTATGTTTCTTACCACCTCCAACCTAGATGCCACAGATGGACCTACATACTCATGTGGTCCAAAAGTCAGAGCTGCTGAAGGAAGAAAGCTGGTGGGAGGTGGGAAATCTGCAGGTTCAGATGCTGCCTCACACCTACAAGGTGAGATAACAAATCAGCTACAGCACATGCCAGCTGCCACAGTGTTTGAAGCCCTGCATCAAACTTTAAAGCATATAAATATGGCTATAGCTTTACTTCTGCCTTCCAAATCTCATGTAAAATGTCTTTTGTGGCCAGTGTAAACCCTATGACATACAGGGAATGAGTTCTGGGAAATGAAGTTCCAGCTTAAATTCATAACAGTATAAATGCACCACAGTGCATTTGAGTAGGGAAGCCTACTCAAGTGTTTCCAAGTCCTATTAAAATTGAAATTATTCTTTGGAAATATCACCTCAATGACATTACAACAGAGATGTTTGAAAGAGATGTTCTAATGAAAACTCCTGTTGGGCAGAAACAGTTTTTACACTGAGAAATGAACACTTACAGAATTTGTGTTGGTATATCTCTCCCATCCTTTGCTGCTTCTTTTTTCTTAATCCAAAACTATGGACACAGACACAAAATCATTTAACTGCAGAGATCCTGGTGAATATAAAGAATCACCTATAAAGCCCAGGCAGGATTTGATGAGTGCTAACTGCACTTGAAGTCAAAGTTCTAATGCAATTTTTAAAGTAAAAAATATCACAGGCTTTCAGACTAGAAGTAATTTTTCAAAATATCAGATTGAATTTCCAGATAAGGAACTGAGACCCAGAAACATGAAGTGAGAAACCTCAAATCTGATTATGCAGCAATTCAGCAAAAACTAGGACTCTGTTTTCCAGAGATCTAATATACTGTAACAAAAATAAAATGAGAAAAGCAAATAAGGTTATTCAGTCAAACGAGGATTACTTTACTGGTTAAGTCTATCTCACCGCACATACATAATACTTATTTGTAAGTATTACCCACGGCATTGTTAAAGACTTACCTATATAATGAGTGCAGTACATTGTGACTAGTAACCTTAGGGCACATGTCCCCAGGGAAAAGATAAATGTTCAAGAGGTATACTTTTAATCACAACAAATAGATTTTATAAAAATGATTAAGGTTAGATAACCTTCTCCCCACTTTCCATTATTCTCATTTTCTTTTCTTTTTACCTTCTTTTTTCTCTCAGCTTTCCCACTGACAGAGGTCATTACAGAAAGGTCTTCACTTACCCAACTTTGGGTTGAATCTCAGTGGAAGAGGTGGAACTATTCAGAGCACTTGAGATGGAAGCAGGGAGCAGGAGAAGGTGTGCAACTTGATTCTAGTTTGTTTTTTGTGCTCCTATGAGTTGGCTGCATAGAGCAGATGTGCTCTTGTGACATGTTTCGGCAAAGATAGAGTCTGAGGAACATGCCTGCCATTCTCCTTCAGCTCCCAGGAAGTAGAGAGAGGGTCTTCTTGTTTGAGTAAGCTTGCCTGTGAGGTCACCACTGTGAGGGAAAAGTGACCTTGTAAGGAACATTGCAGGCAAACCAAAAGGCAAATGGAAATCAAAGCCAAGCCTAAGACGATCTGCACTATTAGAAATTGAGGTGAGTAAGAATATGAACATCAGTGATGACATAGACCAGCCCTTCCAAAACAATTGTCTGAACAACCAGTGCTGAGAGGACTGAATGTGAGTTACTATAGCCTCTGGCTTCTAGTCAGTGGTGACAACAAGGGCAGAGGTCAACGCCACCCAAAGCCAGTGGTGATAACAATCTTCCCAACACATTCACATACTCTCTTGGACCAAAGAAGAGGTAGTAAAACTCTGTGGGATGGGAGCAATAACTCAAGTAAGGAATTTGAATTTTGAAATAGTTACATATTTACCCCAGTGAGATCATGATAACTATAAAGAGACTGTTATAAGCTGGAAGTGTCTGTTGCCTTCAGTTGAGTGGGTTACTTCTTAGTGCTTCAGTATTCTATGGGTAAAATGGGGATCGCTGTACCCATTTTGAAGGGATTTTGAAGGTAAGATTAAGTTTAGTTAGGTTACTTAGGTTAGTAAACTTACTTTTTTTTTTCATCCCGCCATGTAGGAATCAAAGTGAGTAAATTCTCAACACTGTGTCATGAGTATGATGAGGAAGTATGATGAATATGATCAAGTTTGCATGGTGAGTATGAACTTGATCATTTTGTTTGTTTGTTCCTCCTATATCCTATGGATTTGGAGAACTTGATGGAGAGAATGAATAGAGAGAAGTGTATGAAGGCAAATAACATGGAGAAGGCCAAATTTGGAAGAAACAAAAAGAACTAGACAAAAGTCAAGGTATAGGCAAACTGTAAGCACAAGTATGCTTAGAATGCAGGACTATGTAAGTATATATATTCTACTTGTAAATTAAATATTAATTTATTATAAAAAGAATATCTTCCAACTGAAACATTTCAAATTTGTAGAACACAAAGTAATCCCATCCTATAATATGAAGCATTTCCTGTCCTTTTTCCATGTAAGAATTTTTATGTAGTTAATAAAAACTGTTTATATGATTGACTACCCTTTTTCTCAATAGCATTACAGAACAAGCATTTATGCCATCTAATAAAACTTTTTATAAACATTACTTTTAATGACTATACAATATCCAAAAAGATAGTTACACTATGATTGACTTTTCTTTCTTCCAAAGAACTTCATTATATAGGGACCAGGATGGTTTTGTGATTTGTCAACTGGCTAGGCTACTATCTCCAGTTATTCACTACAGGTTAACCTAGATACTGCTGTGAAGATACTTTGTAGATGTGATTAAAGTCCGTAATCAGTTGCCAGTCAAGGAGAATATCCTGGATAAACAGGACGGCACTGATTTAATCAGTTAAAAGGTCTTAAAAATAGTGCTGAGGCATCACCCTGTGGACAGTAGCTTTGCCTCTACCCAGAACTCCACTCTGCCCTTCCTGACAGTCTGCCCTACAATAGAAATTTCAGACTTGCCTAATCAGCCCCTGCTATTGCAATTGTGTAAGCCAATTCCTTGCAATATCTCTTAATATATATCTCCTACTGGTTCTACTTTTCTTTTTGGATTGCACTGGTACAGGGAGGAAATTTTGCTTTTCATAAATAATATCACCATGGAATATAATTTGAAGTAGGAAATAAATGACCAAGAAAAACTCATCAGCCTAGTGAATGCATGAAGTGCATAAGGAAAAAAAAAAAAAAACTGGAAATTTGAAATCTCTCAAGACTAAGTACTAGATCTGAAATGTCAAAGAAAAGGAAATGCCAAGGTGATTGCTAATGTGCTAACTGAGCCTTCTTTTGTGGATGAGGAGGGAACAGTGAGAAAGAAGAGGAAAAGGAAACAACTCCTAATTGATTAACATAAATTAGTTTTTCAAACTTAGAGTTTCGGGGTAACCAGGATTTTCCTCCTGGCACCATGAAGCCTGTAAGTATTGTAGTCATGCTGATGTACTAACTCAAATGGAAAGGTTTCTACATAATTTGCAACAGGACCACATGGATTGTCTCTCCTCTCATGCTACGTTCCTATTTCTGATGAAAGAACATAAAATATCTTGCCCCTGAAAATGCAAATAAACTTTTCCTTACAGAGGTGCCCACAAATGATAAACGGAAGCCTTGAAACATTTCCTCTAGTGAATTACATATTAGAATTACACTTTCTATTTCTGGGAACTTCACATTTTCACCTATTGCCTTGTTCAACATTTGCTGCCTCTGGCTGCAGAAACTGATTAGGAAGTAAGGCCATTTGGAGATTTGAAATGATACTGTATTGAGGTTTTTGTTTTTAATATGGAAGACATAGCCAGCAGAGAAATGTGTAGTAGCATTCTTTATTTAATTGTAGTTAGGGTCATATCTTGTTTCCTCTATTTCATAGTAGCAAATCATGAATATTCCATGCTTCCTTCTCAATTACACTCAGCTAAAAATATTGGGTGTTATTTATTTTAAAGGCATAAGGGAAGACAACAACACTAGGCAGTAGGAACTTTGTCCTTTGTTAGATATTCCTTAAATGATATCAAAAAGAATTCTCCAAGACAAGTGTCATAGATGAGGGCACTGGGGCTGCAGAAATTAAATGTCATATCCAAGGCAGAAACAGGATTTTAACTAAGGTCTGCTCTCTTTTTGCTTTGCCATGCTGCCATTGAAAGTTACTCACATACTCCATAAAAGTCACATTTGAAATAAATCCCGTTTTAGTAAACATACTTGTGAACTATCTACTAAAAATAATCATTTGATATAAACTCCTTTTGTAGAACAAATGCCATCCTTATTGGCCTTACACCCTTTTCCATTTATTTTCTCTTTTAATTTTGAGAAAGATACAAAAGAATCTTTTTTTCCTAACATAACTACTCCATTAACTGTACATTCTAGGATTTGATAAATACAGGTAAAGAGATCATTTATTGAAGCTAAATGAAAGTAGTGCTCAGAGCTCTCATGTGCTTTTGTAGCATCTACAGAGAAGCAATTTCCTTTGAGTAAGGATGTTTGATTAGACTTATGACATGGTCCTGGACTACTTATACCAAATACATTATCTATGTAAATAAGCCCTCTCTTCCTGCCCCTCTTCCAATGACCCAGATTAATCATTGAAATATCTGAATAGAAAAATAAATAGTGGGTATAAAAGAAAATTTGGGGTGTGATTGTGTGAAATCTTCTAATCTCATTAAATTGGCTTTTTATAGGTTTACAGAATAGGAGAATCCCATCCACTTGTATTTAGCAAGTTGGATAATAATCAAAAGACTATATATTAAGAAATATCTTTATTTAAAATAGGAAGTGTTGGCTCAACAAAGATATGAACAAATAATCATAATGAAATTTTGATATGTAAATATGTTTTGTGTATAATTAATGTAAGTCTAAATATCTGGCTCATCTGCATGTATGTTAAATCAATATGTACTTGACTTATTTATAGATGTGATATACAGATTGTTTAGTGTAATAACAATTGAAAGAACTATTTTGCATTTTGATGGTTTTGAAATCTAGTTTCCACTTAAAACATTTAATTTCTGTTATGTGATGAAAAATAGCTCCCCTAAAGAAAAATGCTTTTGTTTTCTTTGTTCAAAAATGCATTTTGGGCTTCCCTGGTGGCGCAGCGGTTGAGAGTCTGCCTGCTGATGCAGGGGACACGGGTTCGTGCCCCTGTCCAGGAAGATCCCACATGCCGTGGAGCGGCTGGGCCCATGAGCCATGGCCGCTGAGCCTGCGCGTCCGGAGCCTGTGCTCCGCAATGGGAGAGGCCACAACAGTGAGAGACCCGCATACCGAAAAAAAAAATGCATTTCACTTAGCCATAGAGTTCTGAGTTCTCAATTGTTTTTGTTTTTTGTTTTTGCTCTTTTTCTGATTGTGAGCAGATGAAAAAAGAACAGGAGGGGTGTAAAGCCCTCTTTGATACCTGAAGGATTCCTAAGGGTTCTTTTATTTGTTGATGGCTGGAATTTTCTCATTTACATCCTTTCTGAGAACAAATAATGTAGCTGCCATATCGTATCTGTGTCTGGGTAACATTTTGCGCTAGACTGCTGTGTATGGATTAACTCAGGATGATTATTGATTCAGATATCCTACAGCATTTTTTCTGAGCAGAAGGCAGAAACCAGCATCTTCCATTCCTTAGCATAACAACAGCACCCAGGCCAATTTCTAGAATCATTAGATTTTTATTATAATAAGAAATACATACATTTTTCTTTTCTGAAGTCAAATTCTGAATTGCTACTAGTTCAGAAGTTAGTCTGAAGGTTTACATTAACTCAGAAAGCTTTTAAACCAAATAGGAAAAAAAAAAAATTAGGACAAAGCTTAAAGCCTTTTAAAAGGTTTAAGTCTTCTGATGCAGTGTGAAAAGTATAATTTGCATATAAACAACTGGTATGATAATTGTAATTATTTTTCCTCCAAAAAAGCAAATTAAGGATTTCTAAGGGGTAGCAATATTTCAGTCTAATTTTAACACTGGTTTTTGTTTGAATGTGGTAAAACATGCTTTCTTTAAATATTTTTTATTCTGAAATTTAATTCTCTTTCAGGTAGTGCTCCATTCCTCCCCACCCCCAATCTCAGTCTCTAAAGTAAAAAGAAGGAATACCTTGTCACAGAAATGTAGTGAATTTGCAGCTCTAATCTTGAATCTTGCCTTGGAAGGCCCCAATCTGCTGTTCATTTCAGAGTGCTATGTGAAAAACTTCTTGAGTGAAATATGGAAACTCAATTTTTAGACTTGTTACAGAGAGTCAGAATATAACTCCACTAACAAATAATGGTATTGAGTTTTACTAAATAAGATTTATTCAAGAACATACAACTGGATGCTAAGCTTGTCCCTGTTTTGCAAATAAAGACAACATACTGCATTGACCCTGATTATTGATATCCCTTGTCATTAAGACCTCAAAGACCTTAATGTAAAATATGCAACATTATGGGCAATATTATATAGTGTTTAAGGGTATCATTTCTGCAGTCAGAATATTAAGGTTTAAATCCAAAATTTGTAACTTTCTATGTGACCTTGAGAAAGTTACAAACCTTTTCTAAGCCTCAGTTACCCATATCAGTGAAATGTTACTATGAATCTCACTTGAAGGAACTGTTGTGAAGATATAAGAAGAAAATGAATTTAAATCCTTTGCACAATGATTGGCAGACAGTAACTGCTTAAAAGGCTTAGCATTTATTTGTATTCATACTGCTAGCTCACGGATAAAAATTAAATTATTTGCAGATAAAACCAATTCTTATTTATAAAACATGCAAACCAATTTTAAGAGAGACACACTTGTTTACATTTATAGATTATTACTTTAATGGTACTCATTATGCAGTAATAGATAACTGTCCAGAAAAATTTTTTAAAAAGCTCAACTGAAAGAGAAATTTTCAGTTCACAAGTGATGTTAATAGTAAATATAGAGAGTACAAGACTTGCTTTGTTTGAAAATTGTATTTTCTCCAGTCCTTCCCATTAGTAAAATATTCTCAAAATAAGAAATGGCGATCTGTGATATAGGGGGACGAGGGGAAGATGGAGGAAGAGTAAGACGCGGAGATCACCTTCCTCCCCACACATACACCAGAAATACATCTACACGTGGAACAACTCCTACAGAACACCTACTGAAGGCTGACAGAAGACCTCAGACCTCCCAAAAGGCAAGAAACTCCCCACGTACCTGGGTAGGGCAAAAGAAAAAAGAAAAAACAGAGACAAAAGAATAGGGACGGGACCTGCACCAGTGGGAGGGAGCTGTGAAGGAGGAAAGGTTTCCACACACCAGGAAGCCCCTTCCGGGCGGAGACTGCAGGTGGCGGAGTGGGGAGCTTCGGAGCCGCGGAGGAGAGCGCAGCAACAGGGGTGCGGAAGGCAAGGCAGAGAGATTCCTGCGCAGAGGATCGGTGCCGACCGGCACTCACCAGCCCGGAGGCTTGTCTGCTCACCCGCCGGGGCGGGCGGGGCTGCGAGCTGAGGCTCGGGCTTCGGTCAGAGCGCAGGGAGAGGACTGAGGTTGGCTGAGTGAACACAGCCTGAAGGGGTTAGTGCACCACGGCTAGCCGGGAGGGAGTCTGGGAAAAGGGCTGGAGCTGCCGAACAGGCAAGAGACTTTATCTTCCCTCTTTTGTTTCCTGGTGTGCAAGGAGAGGGGATTAAGATCGCTGCTTAAAGGAGTTACAGAGACAAGCGTGAGCCGCGGCTAAAACCGCGGGCCCCAGAGACAGGCATGAGACGCTAAGGCTGCTGCCACCACCAAGAAGCCTGTGTGTGAGCACAGGTCACTATCCACACCTCCCTTCCGGGGAGCCTGTGCAGCCCGCCACTGCCAGGGTCCCGGGATCCAGGGACAACTTCCCCAGGAGAACGCATGGCAAGCCTCAGGCTGGTGCAACGTCACGTCAGGCTTGCCCCGCACTCCCTGGCCCTTGCTCCCCCTGGACTGAGTGAGCCAGAGCCCCTGAGTCAGTTGCTCCTTTAACCCCGTCCTGTCTGAGCGAAAAACAGATGGCCTCCGGCGACCTACATGCAGAAGCGGGGCCAAATCCAAAGCTGAACCCCGGGAGCTGTAAGAACAAAGAAGAGAAAGGGAAATCTCTCCCAGCAGCCTCAGAAGCAGTGGATTAAAGCTCCACAATCAACTTGATGTACCCTGCATCTGTGGAATACATGAATAGACAATGAATCATCCCAAATTGAGGAGGTAGACTTTGAGAGCAAGATTTATGATTTTTTCCCCTTTTCCTCTTTTTGTGAGTGTGTATGTGTATGCTTCTGTGTGAGATTTTGTCTGTATAGCTTTGCTTCCACCATTTGTCCTAGGGTGGTATCCGTCCTTTTTTTTTTTTTTTCTTTTCTTTTGTTTCTTTTTCCTAATAATTATTTTTTTATTTTAATAACTTTATTTTATTTTACTTTATCTTCTTTCATTCTTTCTTTCTTTCTTTCCTTCCTTCCCTCCTTTAGACAACGAATCATCCCAAATTGAGGAGGTGGACTTTGAGAGCAAGATTTATGATTTTTTCCCCTTTTAACTCTTTTTGTGAGTGTGTATGTGTATGCTTCCATATGAGATTTTGTCTGTATAGCTTTGCTTCCACCATTTGTCCTAAGGTTCTATCCGTCGTTTTTTTTTTTTTAATCTTTTTTCTTAATAATTATTTTTTTAATTTAAGAACTTTATTATATTTTATTTTACTTTATCTTCTTTCTTTCTTTCTTTTTTCCTTCCTTCCCTCCTTCCTTCCTCCCTTCCTTCCTCCCTCCCACCCTCCCTCCCTCCCTCACTCCTTTCTTTCTTTCTTTCCTTCTTTCCTTCTTTTCTTCTTTCTTCCTTCCTTCATTCCTTTCTCTTTTTTCTTCTTTCTTTCTTCCTACTTCTACTAATGCTTTCTCTCTACTTTTGCTCCCTTTTATTCTGAGCCATGTGGATGAAAGGCTCTTGATGCTGCAGCCAGGAGTTAGTGCTGTACCTCTGAGGGGGGAGAGCCAACTTCAGGACACTGGTCAACAAGAGACCTCCCAGCTCCACATAATATCAACTGGTGAAAATCTCCCAGAGATCTCCATGTCAACACCGGCACGCAGCTTCAATCAATGACCAGCAAGTTACAGTGCTGGACACCCTATGCCAAACAACTAGCAAAACAGGAACACAACAACACCCATTAGCAGAGAGGCTGCCTAAAATCATAATAAGTCCACAGACACCCCAAAACACACCACCAGACATGGACCTGCCCACCATAAAGACAAGATCCAGCCTCATCCACCAGAACACAGGCACTAGTCCCCTCCACCAGGAAGCCTACATAAACCACTGAACCAACATTAGCCACTGGGGACAGACATCAAAAACAACAGGAACTATGAACCTGCAGCCTGCAAAAAGGAGACCCCAAACACAGTAAGGTAAGCAAAATGAGAAGATAGGAAAACACACTGCAGATGAAGGAGCAAGATAAAATCCCACCAGACCTAACAAATGAAGAGGAAATAGGCAGTCTACCTGAAAAAGAACTCAGAATAATGATAGCAAAAATGATCCAAAATCTGGGAAATAGAATAGACAAAATGCAAGAAACATTTAACAAGGGCCTAGAAGAACTAAAGATGAAACAACAACGATGAACAACACAATAAATGAAATGAAAAATACTCTAGATAGGATCAATAGCAGAATAACTGAGGCAGAAGAATGGATAAGTGACCTGGAAGACAAAATAGTGGAAATAACTACTGCATGGCAGAATAAAGAAAAAAGAATGAAAAGAATTGAGGACAGTCTCAGAGACTTCTGGGACAGCATTAAACACACCAACATTCGAATTATAAGGGTTCCAGAAGAGGAAGAGAAAAAGAAAGGGACTGAGAAAATATTTGAAGAGATTATAGTTGAAAACTTGCCTAATATGGGGAAGGAAATAGTTAATCAAGTCCAGGAAGCACAGAGAGTCCCATACAGGATAAATCCAAGGAGAAATACATCAAAGACCCATATTAATCAAACCGTCAAAAATAAAATACAAAGTAAACATATTAAAAACATCAAGGGAAAAACAACAAATAACACAATGGAATCCCCATAAGGTTAACAGCTGATCTTTCAGCAGAAACTCTGCAAGCCAGAAGGGAGTTGCAGGATATACTGAAAGGCTGGCAACTTGGGTTTTAATAGTGGCTCTGGAAACCAGAAATAAGACCTTAGGCTAAATAGCACCAAGGAGGTGGGCACACACACACACACACACACACACACACGGGAAGTTGAACTTTCAGAAGTTTTCATCCTAAGTGAACTGATGGACTAGAAAAACTGTTCCTGCTGGCAATGACAAAACCCAAAACTAAACCACATTGCTATGAGACTAGATATTAATTACAAGAAAAGATTTGTAAAAAATACAAACACATGGAGGCTACACAATACACTACTTAATAATGAAGTGATCACTGAAGAAATCAAATAGGAAATTAAAAAATACCTAGAAACAAATGACAATGGAGACATGACAACACCAAACCTATGGGATGCAGCAAAAGCAGTTCTAAGAGGGAAGTTTATAGCAATACAAGCCCACCTTAAGAAACAGGAAACATTTCGAATACACAACCTAACCTTGCACCTAAAGCAATTAGAGAAAGAAGAACAAAAACCCCCAAAAGTTAGCAGAAGAAAAGAAATCATAAAAATCAGATCAGAAATAAATGAAAAAGAAATGAAGGAAATGATAACAAAGATCAATAAAACTAAAAGATCGTTCTTGGAGAAGATAAACAAAATAGATAAACCATTAGTCAGACTCATCAAGAAAAAAGGAGAAGACTCCAATCAATAGAATTAGAAATGAAAAAGGAGAAGTAACAACTGACACTGCAGAAACACAAAATATCATGAGAGATTACTACAAGCAACTCTATGCAAATAAAATGGACAACCTGGAAGAAATGGACAAATTCTTAGAAATGCACAACCTGCCAAGACTGAATCAGGAAGAAATAGAAAATATGAATAGACCAATCACAAGCACTGAAATTGAAACTGTGATTAAAAATCTTCCAACAAACAAAACCCAGGACCAGATGGCTTCACAGGCAAATTCTATCAAACATTTAGAGAAGAGCTAACATCTATCCTTCTCAAACTCTTCCAAAATATAGCAGAGGCTGGAACACTCCCAAACTCATTCTACGAGGCCACCATCACCTTGCTACCAAAACCAGAAAAGGATGTCACAAAGAAAGAAAACTGCAGGGCAATATCACTGATGAACACAGATGCAAAAATCCTCAACAAAATACTAGCAAACAGAATCCAACAGCACATTAAAAGGATCATACACCATGATCAAGTGGGGTTTATTCCGGGAATGCAAGAATTCTTCAATATATGCAAATCAATAAATGTGATAAACCATATTAACAAATTGAAGGAGAAAAACCATATGATCATCTCAATAGATGCAGAGAAAGCTTTTGACAAAATTCAACACCATTTATGATAATAACCCTGCAGAAAGTAGGCATAGAGGGAACTTTCCTCAACATAATAAAGACCATATATGACAAACCCACAGCCAACATTGTCCTCAATGGTGAAAAACTGAAAGCATTTCCACTAAGATCAGGAACAAGACAAGGTTGCCCACTCTCACCACTCTTATTCAACATAGTTTTGGAAGTTTTAGCCACAGCAATCAGAGAAGAAAAGGAAATAAAAGGAATCCAAATCGGAAAAGAACAAGTAAAGCTGTCACTGTTTGCAGAAGACATGAAACTATACATAGAGAATCCTAAAGATGCTACCAGAAAACTACCAGAGCTAATCAATGAATTTGGTAAAGTAGCAGGATACAAAATTAATTCACAGAAATCTCTGGCATTCCTATACACTAATGATGAAAAATCTGAAAGTGAAATCAAGAAAACACTCCCATTTACCATTGCAACAAAAAGAATAAAATATCTAGGAATAAACCTACCTAAGGAGACAAAAGACCTATATGCAGACAATTATAAGACACTGATGAAAGAAATTAAAGATGATACAAATAGATGGAGAGATATACCATGTTCTTGGATTGGAAGAATCAACATTGTGAAAATGACTCTACTACTCAAAACAATCTACAAATTCAATGCAATCTCTCTCAAACTACCACTGGCATTTTTCACAGAACTAGAACAAAAAAAATTCACAATTTGTATAGAAACACAAAAGACCCCGAATAGCCAAAGCAATCTTGAGAACGAAAAACGGAGCTGGAGGAATCAGGCTCCCTGATTTCAGACTATACTACAAAACTACAGTAATCAAGACAGTATGGTACTGGCACAAAAACAGAAAGATAGATCAATGGAACAGGATAGAAAGCCCAGAGATAAACCCACGCACATATGGTCACCTTATCTTTGATAAAGGAGGAAGGAATGTACAGTGGAGAAAGGACAGCCTCTTCAATAAGTTGTGCTGGGAAAACTGGACAGATACATGTAAAAGTATGAGATTAGATCATTCCCTAACACCATACACAAAAATAAGCTCAAAATGGATTAAAGACCTAAATGTAAGGCCAGAAACTATCAAACTCTTAGAGGAAAACATAGGCAGAACACTCTATGACATACATCACAGCAAGATCCTTTTTGACCCACCTCCTACAGAAATGGAAATAAAAACAAAAATAAACGAATGGGACCTAATGAAACTTCAAAACTTTTGCACAGCAATGGAAACCATAAACAAGACCAAAAGACAACCCTCAGAATGGAAGAAAATATTTACAAATGAAGAAACTGACAAAGGATTAATCTCCAAAATTTACAAGCAGCTCATGCAGATTAATAAGAAAAAACAAACAACCCTATCCACAAATGAGTAGAAGACCTAAATAGACATTTCTCCAAAGAAGATATACAGACTGCCAACAAACACATGAAGGAATGCTCAACATCATTAATCATTAGAGAAATGCAAAACAAAACTACAATGTGATATCATCCCACACCAGTCAGAATGGCCATCATCAAAAAATCTAGAAACAATAAATGCTGGGGAGGGTGTGGAGAAAAGGGAACACTCTTGCACTGCTGATGGGAATGTGAATTGGTACAGCCACTATGAAGAACAGTATGGAGATTCCTTAAAAAAACTACAAATAGAACTACAATATGACCCAGCAATCCTACTACTGGGCATATACCCTGAAAAAACCATAATTCAAAAAGAGTCATGTACCACAATGTTCATTGCCGCTCTATTTACAATAGCCTGGAGATGGAAACAACCTAAGGGTCCATCATCGGATGAATGGATAAAGAAGATGTGGCACATATACAATGGAATATTACTCAGCCAGAAAAAGAAACGAAAATGAGCTATTTGTAATGAGGTGGATAGACCTAGAGTCTGTCATACAGAGTGAAGTAAGTCAGAAAGAAAAAGACAAATACCATATGCTGACACATATATATATGGAATTTAAGAAAAAAATATGTCATGAAGAACCTAGGGGTAAGACAGGAATAAAGACACAGACCTACTAGAGAATGGAGTTGAGGATATGGGGAGGGGGAAGGGTGAGCTGTGACAAAGCAAGACAGAGGCATAGACATATATACACTACCAAACGTAAGGTAGATAGCTAGTGGAAGCAGCCGCATAACACAGGGAGATCAGCTCGGTGCTTTGTGACCGCCTGGATGGGTGGGATAGGGAGGGTAGGAGGAGGGAGACGCAAGAGAGAAGAGATATGGGAATATATGTATATGTATAACTGATTCACTTTGTTATAAAGCAGAAACTAACACACCATTGTAAAGCAATTATACCCCAATAAAGATGTTTAAAAAAAAAAAGAAAATAAAAGAAATGGCCTCGCAGTAAGGATTAAGTCTAATATAATTTTAAGATCCTCTGTTAATAATTTAGAAACATGGAATTACCAAATAGACCCCATCAGCTTCATAAAATGTTTTCTAAGAATCTTAAAGGCTCTGCCCCAACACTTTATGCAAAATAGAGAGGTCTGTTTCAGAAATAATTGTAGATATGGCTTGTGGAACATGATGTGAACAGTTACATGCATAGGAAGCTCACATTTTTAAGGGAGTAGTGTCAGATTGAACTAAAAGGGTAAGAAGTAGTTCAAAATGAAAAGATATCTCTATGCCCACATAGATATTTCTTTGATCAAAAAACAACCTGAGATGATACTCAGCCTCAAACACTGGTCATTTCTTACAGAGGAGTATCTCACAGGGTAGAGCCAGGAGTCACCAAGGACAAAGAATTTGAGAATCAGACTCCCAATGATCAGAAATAGACTCTAATCAAGGAGCATTCCCTGTCTTTGGAGTGGGGAATCCTGAGAACAGACACACCCAGCTATTTTCAGAATTGTTGTGGACTAGTGACTACCTCTCATTTCTTAGCTTTTTGAACAGGAGTGTTTATTGCAGTTATCCTGTACTTGTCTCATCACTGTATGTTGGCAGTATAAAGGTGTGTAATTTACCTTTTTAGTTTATGGATTCCTGGAAAAACAGGAACACATAAAGGTACTGAAAATAAAAAGTATTATCAATATCCAGAACTGATACAGATAAGGAACATGGACTTAAGGCTAATACTTTGATTGAATAAGACATTGGAGTTTTGGCAAAGTGCGAATATATTTTTACAGATGGACTGGGGCATTAATCATTGGACTCAGAGAGCAGAACAGGATAAATTGTTTTATATTACTCAGGGCTTCCCCTTCTGAAATATCATGGCCAAAGGAATATCAACACACATGACACAAGAAAAGATATGATAAATGATTACGCTGAGCTTGCCAGCTGTCACTATGTGAAGAAAAGATCACACTTTTTACACTAAACATCACATGGAGAGAGATCCCCAATTATCGCAGCCATCCCAACTAAGTCCAGCCTTTTACCAAACTTCCAGCTAAATGTAGCTGCATGAATAAACGCAAGTGAAATCAGCAAAATAAACTTTCCTCCAACCCACAAAGTCAATAAAAAATATATCTTTCTTGTTTAAACCTCTGAATTTGAGAGTGGTTATACAGCATTAGATAACCAGTGCAATTACTAATGCCATAAATTCTAATACAAGTGGCCTATCTCGCAAATGCACATCATTGGTTGAAAAGAGTCTAGAATAAAAATAATAAAAACAGGGCTTCCCTGGTGGCGCAGTGGTTGAGAGTCCACCTGCCGATGCAGGGGACACGGGTTTGTGCCCCTGTCCGGGAAGATCCCACATGCCGCACGGTGGCTGGGCCCGTGAGCCATGGCTGCTGAGCCTGCACGTCCGGAGCCTGTGCTCCGCAACAGGAGAGGCCACAACAGTGAGAGGCCTGCGTACCGCAAAAAAAAAAAAAGAATAATAATAATAATAACAATTAAAGTCCTTAAAAGACGACAGAAAAAGAAAAAAATCAAAAAGAAAGAAAAAGGGGAAAAGCATTTCTTTGTTACTAATTTGTTGTATGACAGTGAGGCAGCCATGTAGCCTCTTCTTATTTTGGTTTTAGATAATTTTTCTCATCTATGGAGTAATACAACATATTTTACTCATTTAAGATTTTTCCCATTTGTGGGTTAACTGAGATAATATATGTGGACCGTTCTGAAAAATATAAAACAGCCACAACAAAGATGTTTGTAAAGGTAGATAGTAGGAATTCCATTATTGGAAACACATTTTAAGCACTGAGTCTAGCACATCATTCCCAATGGATGTTTGGAAAGCTAGCTAGGATATATCTTGTTTGAAATGTGATGAGCTCTTTAACTGATAATGCTAACAGATAATATTTTTTGAATTTGTGCCAATAACAATTAATTTGAGAAATTATACCGTTTTGTTTTGGTTGGAATGAGAAAGACTCTTGATCCATATTTTTGAAATTTTAAGGCTTTCAACAACTCAAGGCACACATATTTTCACATTTTATATTGTGATAAGTTAATCAGTCCCTCCATAATTAGTGGAAATTTATGTCACATTCTAAGAGTTAAATATTCCAACTAACAAAGAGGTCTGTAATGCTTTCTTTCCCTGGCAAAACACATGACCCCTTAATAAGTCACAACTATTTCCCTGGAAAAATACTATGAGTTCTTTCAAATGTATGTTATTAGTATTCCTTTCAAATAATCTCTTGAAGTAGGTTGAATTATAATTACAATATCCAATTCCTCTCTCCTGCTGTTTATCACAATATCTAATATTTCCTACCTGAATATGACTAGGTCCTTCTACATCCAATGAGCACAGGGCAAATCTTGGAGGAGGTCTTGTATAAGTTTGGATGTAAGAGAAACTTAGTCCCCACTTCCAGATTGGTGAGTGTTAATCTCTTTCTTCTTTTCTGCAAAACAGTTCTTAGAAATGGCAACAATTTTTCCCCCTCCCTCTCCCTTTCCCTCTTCCCCTCTGTTTTCCCCTTCCCCTCCTCCTCCTCTTCTTTTTCCTCCTCTTTTTCATTCCTTCTCTTCCTTTTTCTTTTTAATATTCTGAATCTATCTTCCTTTTTTTCCTCAAGAATCAGAGTGCAAATAAAAGTCCATCAATATTTCAACAGATGATTTCTTTCAGAACTTAAGCAGTATTGGGTACCAAAAAGATGCCAATATTTTCCCTATTCTCCATTGTACAATAACTTAGTGAATGACTAAAGGGAAAGGGCCAGGGTGGAGGGGATTGTGTTAAAAAGTAGGTAGCATAAATATAGAACCACCGAAGTATGTTTGTTTAGGGAGTAACATAATATTACAAAAACTTAACCACCTCCGCCATGAAATGGACAGGACCCTATGGTCTTTGCCCCCATGTCCTCAGTCTGCCTTTTGTCTTTGGAAAACCTTTAGCCAAAGAATAATTTTAATTAGAGAAGTAAGGAAATGCAGAAACAAAGAAAAACTGTCCAACAAGACTAAATAATAACAGTTTAGTCATTAAGCATATTCAAGGACTTTTAGTTCCTCTTCAAGGGCTACAGATAATATTCTGAGCCATATCCTGTGAGCTGTCTTATAGATACTGAAACCCCCACCAGGTGGAAGAAGTTAACTACATGGTGACCAGATGGTAGCCATGACATAAGCTGCCACAATTTCGAGAACTGGCCTCAAAGAAATGCGAACAAACCAACCCTGGAACTAAAGACTAACTGTACTTAAAACAATCAAGATGACACTGATCAGACCACTGCATGACCAATTTCAAGATGACTGTCAGAGCTGACTGTGCTGTTTCTACATGTAGCCCACTCCCTCCACATGTAAAAGTTCTTGCCCACTGGTTGTCAGTGGGGGAAGTCTGCCCTCCCCCTCCCAGATTGCTGGCATCTTAAGTAAAACAAATTTTCCTTTCCACCAGCCTTGCCTCTTTATTGGCTTTAGAGCACTGAGCAGCGAGACACCCACTTTCGGTAGCAACCAGGCTCTGTCTGCATATACATGGGAGATGATTCTTCCTTTATTTATTCCTTATTTTAGATGTCGTTTCATCAACGACCATTTCTACACATACTTGAAAGGAGACCCTAGTTAGATTAGTATTCCAGAGATTAAAGTCAGTTACCACTTCTTACAAATTATCTTGCTAAATAAACAAGCTATGACTACACGTGCCTCCTACTTAAGTCAAAATAAAGCATATAGAATGGGGGAACAACACATGCAGAGCTCCAAAATTAAGTCATACATTATAAACATTGACTAAGACAAAATTTTATTTTCTTTGCCTTGGTTAAGTAATTTTACTGGGGATTAAATGACATTAAAGAACATTAAAGCGTAGTCTGTGGAACTCTTTTTGGTAATTAGGACTACAAGAGAAATAATCTTTTGATTTATTACAGTGATGATAATAGTAGGTAACATTTATGTGTCAGGGGCTGTTTGAAGCACTTTACATGCATCATCCTATTCAATCATCACTGAAACCTAGGACGGAGATATTATATTTTCTTGATTTTACAGATAAGGGAAATGAGGCTCAGAGAAATTAAAAACTTTGTGTAACTTGGAAGGTGGAGCTGAGAGTCAACTACTTATATGCCAGATTCTAAGTGTTTGGTTTTTAAACAAATCAATAATTATAGGAGTAGTTACTGTCCAACATATGCATTTGCAAAAATCTAAATTACAGTAATTTATAGTTTTACCATCTTTCAAATTATATTGCAAAATTACAAGCAAAGTAATTCTAAGTGACTAGTTTTTATTAAATTTTGATATCTGACTCTATTTTAATTATTATACCATATATATGTAAATCCTTCTACAAAACCTGAAAAGCAGTTTATTGGCATATAAAAATTAAAATCCTGAATGAAAAAAGTTTTATTTGCATTTTTGCTTGCATATTGCACACACACACACACACGTTAATCCAAGTATTATTTCAAAATTTTTGTCTGAATTAAAGTTAAAGATAGGGAGGGTGGGAGGGAGATGCAAGAGGGAAGGGATATGGGGATATATGTATAAAGATAGACGATTCACTTTGTTATACAGCAGAAACTAACACAACATTGTAAAGCAATTATACTCCAATAAAAATGTTAAAGAAAAATGAAAAAAAAATTATATTTTGGGAGGAAATTCACAGTATAATAATGAGTTATAGTGGTATACAAGTATTTAAAAGAATATTTCAATATTTGTAAATACAAGGCAAATGAATATTAGATACATCTGTTAATATTTAGTAAAATGTTACAGGAAATGTTCATTTGAAGAAAAATATATAGTACAACATAATGAAAGATCAGCAAAGAAAAAAATCTCTCCCCTTAGTTACAACTCTGCAACAGAATTTGCATTTTCCTATCTACCACCTTGATCTTTTGGTATCTGCCATATCACCAGGAAGTATTGCAATTACAGTAATCCCTATAGTGCCTATATCTCACACCACCCACCATGCCACTTCTTTCCTTTCCTTCTCTCCTGAATTATTTATAGACTGTTTGCACCACTAGATGTGAGCCTACTTTTCTGACACAGGCAATGTAAGGCCATCTCTTTTTATTTGCATGCTTCTTCATACCAAAGAAAGTGCCATGTAAGAGCAAGGTTCAGTGTTTAATGATGGAATAGATGCTTTAACCTGCGGATTTTTTTTAAGGTTACAAAATTGGAGAAGTTGAATTGACTATTAAAGGGAAATAATAAATGCTTTTAAAAATAGCTTATGTAATGGACTGAATTGTCACAGCACACCAAAATTAATTTTTAGTACATACAAGCACCAATGATTCAGAGGTTTTAAGACCATTGATGTGCTCCTAATCTCAATAGCCAGGTGACAGGGTCAGAATGGGTAGGTAGGTAGATCATGGTAAAAGCTATTTACCAGCCAGTGTAGAAGCCGTTTAATATTTTAAGAAATGGCATGACAGTACCAATTCTACCAGTGTAATATCAGCTCTGAGTGTATAATGTGCTTCCTGAATCACTAGGAGCATTCTAAATGATTATAGTTAAAAAGTGAATTTTCTAGAGGATCATCCCATCTAGTTTAATCATTTATTGACTGTTTGTCTTTTAAAATAACATGTAAGGGAAATATTACAAATATCAAAATATTTGAATTACAATGTACACTGCATTAATTTTAGCATGTTTGCCCAGTTCTTACCATGTGGATTTTAACATATTGTATTTGCAATATCCAAAATATATGTTCACTGAAGTTCTATTTGAGAAGCAGCAATACTGCTTAAGAGCAGAATAAAAAGAATTAACAATTCTTTTTTAAGCAGCTTCCTATATCTTTTCCTCTTTTTTTAGTAACTGTCTCCAGATTTTAAAGAACATAGAGTTCTTTCAACATAGAGTTGAAATAATGCACAAATATATAAAATGAACTCATGATTTTTCACTTTACACCCATATAAGCTTTGGTAAGGTCTTACACCAATTAAAATAAGCAATTTTTTATGGTACTACCTCTATTAAGCTTTCCATGGATAAAAGGAGGATTAACTTAAAGAGTTTAGCATTCAGCTAAGGAAAGAAAAGGCAAATGTACTTAAATCTAAAGTCCAAAATAAGTTTGAAGAAGGAAGAGATAACAGAAGGCAACATATGACTCCCTAAGCAATAAAAGATACATAGATCAAGAAAGTTAGCGAGCGTTCAATGATACAGAAGTGGAACGTCAGAAGCCAAAAGCATGAATGAAAATCAAGTTTCAGAAAACACTTAAAAATGTTAATCAGAGGACTTCCAGGAAAAAATGTTGAATTTAGATCAACTTTCTAACCTTCCATCCCTCCATTAGAAGCCTTCTGGAGAAGCCCAAGGGAATATAAGATAAAAAGGAATCATCCACATGGCTAAATATTTAAAAATTTTGCTTGGATATTAGATTCTGTGACAGGAAATTGAAAGAAAAAACAAAGAACCACTCTCGAGTCATCCTCTGTAATCTCAATGAGAATGAAGAAAATAGAAATTCTGAAAACAAGGAAACAACATCAAACATTGGACAAAAATTACTATGATGTTGATAAAAAGAAAGCACACTGAAAATAAACACAATATAAAATAGGTGGTGATATAAAGATCAAAAGATAAGAAGAAAACAACAGAGAATTAAACTATTCATAAGCAATAAAGTCAGAGCTATCCATGCCGACAGTAGATTCTATGACGTAGTGTACAGGTTTGATAAGTCCAGTATTAAGAGGTTAATGTCAGAGATGAAAACTCTAAAAGAGATTATTTGGTAAGGAAGTCAGAAAATAGAAATCTAATATATGGCAATTAGAGCTCCTGAAGAATAGAACAAATAAATTGTAAAAAAGAAATAACCAAAGATACAATAACATGAAACATTCTTGAGCAGAGGTAAGATTTGTTTCTAAATAAAAAGAATCATCATGTACCTTGAAACATTAGAAAAGGAGGCCAAGGGTAATAAAACAGAGTCCCACGAGGTAGGACAGGTTTCAGTGGTGACCAAGAAACCTAGACACTTGGTGGGGGCGGTGGGGAGGATGGTGCATCAAACAAAATCAGAGGATTAAAATGAACAACTCAAGAGTTGTAATATTACAGTATAAAATGTCTAATAGTGAGTGCTGCAATAATTGGTATATATAATTTAGCATGAGGAATTTGTATGTCCGTAAAGCAATGCTAAATTTAAATTTCATTTTTTATTAAAAAATTCATTTTATTTTCATTAAAAAAATTTACTGGGCTTCCCTGGTGGTGCAGTGGTTGAGAGTCTGCCTGCCGATGCAGGGGACACAGGTTCGTGCCCCCGTCTGGGAAGATCCCACATGCCACGGAGCGGCTAGGCCCATGAGCCATGGCTACTGAGCCTGCGCGTCCAGAGCCTGTGCTCCGCAACGAGAGAGGCCACAACAGTGAGAGGCCCGCGTAAAAAAAAAAAAAGTAATACCAAATTATCTATTAGAAATCTTGTACCATGCCATCAACAATGTTATAAAGAGACTCTTCTCACTCCATCAAAGCTCAGACACTATCCAGGGTCTAATCTTGCCATTTTCTTAGGCAAGCATCTCTCTTAATTTGCAATTTGTTGATAATTATTGACGTAAATATTTTAAGAAATTTATTGGTCTGTGGTATTTATTTCCTCTTTTGTGAATAAACTATTCATGTTCTTCACCCATATTTCTATTGTGATTTTTTTTCCAGATTTGTAAGTGCAATTTATAATATACTATGTAGAACATGCATGCATAAGATATTATTCTTTTTGTTATTTATATTGCAAATATATAGTTCTAAATATGCAATTTACATTTAATTTTATGATGTTTGTTGGCATGTCATTTTTTTTTTTCAATTTCTATGCAAGCTAAATCTACTATTCCATTAATTTACTATTTGTTCCATTAAGGAGAGACTCATGCTTTCACCACTCTGCGATCAAATAAATATTTTCTTATAGCTGTCCTATGGTTTTATATCTGCATTTAATTATTCAGTCTACACAAAATTTGTTTAGCTATAATATCTGATGTAGGGATTTAACTTCCTTTTTCAAGTAGATCACAGTTTTCTAGAGTAATTTACCCTAATTTACCCATGGTTAAAACTAGACATTGTTCTAGCAACAGGGATTGGAAATTATAGATTACTATAGATCATAGATTACTAAGGAAGCAGGATACATTTGAGAGCCTAAGGTTTATTTCTCAGTCCTCTTTGTATTTCATGTTTGTGTTAGTGATCATACGCAGTCTCCTGGTTTTAAGTACCATGTACGTCTGATGAGCCCCAAATGAATGACAACAGGGACTCAGTTTTGCTCTTATTGCCATATGCTAGAGCAGAGATTGTCACAAAGTAGAACTTCAATATATTTGTTGCATGAATAAATAAACAATTGAATAAATGAAAGCAAGCCTGACTCACTGAGATCTGTTTGATCCTATTTTCTTCCATTTCTTTTCTATGAGGTGTTCAGTTTCAGAGAAATTTAGTTATTAATATATGATTTATAGTAAGGAATACGCAAGTGTTATTCCTTACAAGGTGCTAAAGGGCTATATCAGAACCTTCTTAAGGTTTACCTGTTTAATTATTTTTAAATTTATCCGATTTATAAATAATATTTTTATAATAATTATATTTCAATAATATGTTTGGAAATCTTTTTACTACCGATTTTGTCATATTGATTTACTAGGAATTTATAAAACACAAGTTTTCTTTCTTTCTGGATTTTAACTGTCCTTTATACCATAGAATATGTTTCTACTAATTTTACTATGTAAAAGTGATCCACCTGCAACACATTTTATATTTAATAACATTGACATGTTCAAACTCCTAATAAAAGAGCACACAGATGAAGAGGAAAAAAGGACTTTTGAGACAATCACAATCTATGGTTACCTGGTGTTTTTAAGTTAAAGTAACTAAAAGTTGCAACAGAAATGATGTCCTGGGAAGAAGGGCTTTAAATTTTAGCCGCAATGAAAGAACAGTAATTCCAAGGAACCAACATAGGTTGTAATCTATTCAGTATTTAAAATTCACATTTTCTAAACAAGATCATTATCACATACATTTATTATTTTAAATGGGCTCTCAAGAAAGCATTGAATTTATATTTATGAAGACATTTATTGCACACTAAATGCCAAGTAAAGATTATAAAAAAATATCTTTATTGAAGTCTAACAACAGTGAAAGACATTTTCCATTAGTGGCATAATTAGCTCATAATTATGTAAGCAATAAATGCATAATTAGTTTTTTTATTCTCAATATATTAGTATTGTATACAATATTGGCCATGCAGCTGTAAATAATATTGACAAATCAAATCACCATTTCCTTGTGCACTGAATATCAATTTAATTGAAGGAACAGATATTTCTAAAACACAGAAAAGTTTAAGAATTCTTCCACCACAAATCTACATAGAACTCTTCTCCTTGGAAATCTGAACATAGATTATACTTTCCCATATTTGAGGAGGTGAGGGATATAATAATCTAGGCTCTGTAAGAATCAACATTAGAGATAGGACGACTTATCATCTCATTTGATATCCATAGAGTCAAGATAGAGAACATTTCCTTCACCACAAAGGTCCCTCTTATTTCACTTTTAAAGCTACAGCCACCTCTCTCACACTCCCATCCTCTCTGTGTGATCAATTAGTCTCTTCACTATTTCTATAATTTTGCATTTTCAGAATTTCATTAAAATGGAATTATATAATAAGTAACCTTTTGGAATGAACTTTTTTCATTCAGCATAATTCTCTGGACATCTAGGTCAGTGGTCAGCAAACACCCTCCCCCAACCCACCCTCCAGCGCCAGCCGCGGTCTGCACAGCCGGAGGTGAGCAGCTAACTATGGAATCTTCATCTGCCACTCCCTATGGCTCGCATTACCCCCTGAACCATCCCCCCAACCCCCGCCACCTGTCCGTAGAAAAATTGTCTTTCACGAAACCGGTCCCTGGTGCCAAAAATGTTGGGGACCGCTGATCTAGCTTGTTGTGTTTATCAATAGTCCTTTCCCTTTTATTTCTGAGTGCATTCCATGTTATGGATGTAATACATTTTAACAATTCACTTATTGAAGAACACCTAAGTTGATTTTAGTTTTTTAAATATTACAAGTGCAGCTGTTATAAAAAATGCTCCCCCTCTACTACATATGTTTGTTAGTTTTGTACCATCAAAGTGCATTTTTATTAATTTCTATAGCATTTCAGGATGTTAACAAATATTACTTATTGAAAATCATATGCTGTCTGTGAAAAAGAACAATATAATAATTTTTTAAATTAAACTTCTTATGATGAGATAATTGTAGATTCACATGCAGTTGAAACAAATAATACAGAGATCTGTTTTACTACTTACCCAGCTCACTTCTAACATTAACACTTTTTAGTTTTATAACATAAAGATGGCTTGTCTCTCAAAATGTAATAACATCTTATTAAGTGGCTTAATACCAAAAAACTCCTATAAAGCATGAGATGAATTACTTAAATGTTAAATAAAGACATACACTGCAGAAGTCGGTCATCGAAGTTTTTTCTTTCCCTTATTTTAAGGGCAGTTAGCAAAAAAACAGCATGCCTGAGGCTGAAACTATAACACAATCAATATTTCAAAATCATCATTTAAGTAGAAAGTATGCTTACTGTGTTGGTGCTAATTAAAAACTAGGAAAAGCTACAATTGTCCTATTATGGCAAATTGTTATGTAAATATTGTAGATCCTGTGAAGGTATATTATACTAGTTTAAAACAAGTGTTTCAAAGTATTTTTAAAATGTGGAGAAATGTTCACTATAAAACACTTTCTTAAACATTTAATTAAAACAAAGTATACACAGAGCTTAATTATATATTATAAAATGAACATCCTTGTCACCAAAATCCAAATCAAGAAACAGAATTGGGCTTCCCTGGTGGCGCAGTGGTTGGGAGTCCGCCTGCCGATGCAGGAGACACGGCTTCGTGCCCCGGTCCGGGAAGATCCCACATGCCGCGGAGCAGCTGGGCCCATAAGCCATGGCCGCTGAGCCTGCGCATCCGGAGCCTGTGCTCCGCAACTGGAGAGTCCACAACAGTGAGAGGTCCGCTTACCTCAAAAAAAAAAAAGAAACAGAACTTTGCCAGCCCCCTAGAGGTCCTGTACAAGTCCACCAACTTAAGCAAATTAAATGCTCTCCTGACATTCATAGCAAGTGCTTTCTTGTGAGTTTTTCTAGTTTTAATATCAACGTGTACTTCCTTAGACACTATAGTTTAATCTTGTTCAAATTTTAAAAATATGATATGCATTTTAAGTCACTGTTCAATCTGCAGATTCTCACTTCATCTTTTATTTTTCTCTTCCCAATTATGTCTAGAAGATTAGGGAGCATTTGGGTCTCCCACAGTATGGATTTTGCTGATTTCACAATCATGGTGCAGTTCAACATTCCTCTGCCTCCCATCTTTCTTGAAAATAAGCAGCTGAATCCAGAGACTTGATTAGACTTAGTTTTAATCACTTTGTCAAGGATACAGATGATGTTTTCTTTCTTCAGGAAGCATATTATGTCTATTTGCTTGATGCTGTTAACAACCATTGGTATTCAATGCCTGGAATCACTAATTTTTTGAAGGTTGCAAACTGGTAATAGCATTTTTTATTTATCAATTGGAATAATTCTATAAAGAGAAATTTCACTCATCTACTGTTAGTGTTATAGTTCATACAGCAAAGGCAGGATAAAGGTGAGATTTTTTTTTTTTGTATTATTTCTTTTAAAGAAAATAAATTGGTTCCCTGCTGTCCTCCAAAGGTGACTAACTAGGATTTTCCTTTTTTTTTAAATAAACATTTTATTTTGAGATAATTGTAGATTCACATGCAGTTGTAAGAAATAATATAGACAAATCCTGTGTACACTTTACTCAGATTCCCCCAATATGAACATCCTACAGAACTATAGTGTGATACTACAACCAGGCTATTGATATCCATAGAGTCAAGATAGAGAACATTTCCTTCACCATAAAGTTCTTCTTTTCTCACTTTTAAAGCTACAGCTACCTCTCTCACACTCCTAGCCTCTCTGTGAGATCAATTAGTCTCTTCATTATTTCTATAATTTTGCATTTCTAGAATTTTCATTAAAATGGAATTATATAGGAGGGTCAGGATCAAGATGGTGGAGGAGTAGGAAGCAGAGTGCACCCCCTTCCACAGAAACATTGAAAATACATCTACATGTGGAACGATTCACACAGAACAGCTACTGAATGCTGACAGAAGACCTCAGAAGTCCAAAAAGACAAGGAAACCTCCATGTAACCAGGTAGGACAAAAGGAAAAAGAAAAAGAAGGAATCAGGACAGGGCCTGAGCTTTGAGGAGGAAGCTGTGAAGGAGGAATGCTTCCTGCACCTTGGGAAGGCTCCTCACCATCAGAGAAATTAGACTGGATGGAGAGGGAAGATTTGGAGCCTAAAAAGGGGGAGAGCAGCAACCTGTTTGCGGAAGGCAAAATGGAGAGTAACATGCCCAGAGGGTCGGCTCCTCCACACTGCACTCCCCAACCTGAGATACTCCTGTGTCGGTCAGGTGCTGAAGCTCAGACCAGGAACCTCAGGCCCAAGGAGAGGACCAGAATTAGGTGTGGAAACAGTCTGAAGAGTTCAGGCCGTGGCAACTGAAGGTGTGCTAGGAAGAAACCTGGGCCGGCCAGAGAGGCAAGGCGTCATTATTGGGAGGCGCACGAGGAGAGGGTCAGAACCATCATAAAACCTTCTTTCCCTGTGAGTGCTCCCAGGAAACAGGGCACCACGTATGGGAGCTCCGGGGGTAGGAGTGAGTTGCCTCTGCCATCTTGGCTGCAGAGGTGGGCACTGGCTGCCCCTTCCAGACTCATGGGCAAATGCCAGCCCCCAACCCTGCTGACCTGGAAAGGCATGGACAGCTCCTGAAACTAGAAATTCCACCAGCCAGTCACAATACCCGCCCTCCCAACCTGGAAGGGTGAAGACAGTTTCCCCCACTGGTAATTCTGCTGGTGGGCACTGGGACCCACCCCCAATGATCTGGAGAGGCGTGGACCAATCCAGCCACTGGAAATTCCACCAGCAAGCCCCAGGACCTGCCCATGCTGTCCTTTAAGGGTGCAAATAGCTTCTGCAACTAGGAGGTCCACTGGTGGATGCCTGAACCGGCCCTGATGCCCAAGGAGCATGTGTGTAGTTCTGTCTACTGGGAAGCCCACCAGTGGGTTCTGGGACCCACCCTGCTGTCCTGGGAAGACATGGAAAGCTTCCATGACTAAGAAACCCATCAGTGGGTACCAGAACCTACCCTGATGTCCAGGGAGCATGCAGATAATTTCACCTACCAGGAAACCCATCAGTGGGTGCCAGAACTTGCTCACTGCCCAGGGAGGTTTCACATAAATCCTCCCACTGGAAATCCATCAGAAGGTGCCTGGAGCTGCCCCAGCATCCTGTGAGTGTGGAGAAACCTTTCACTACTAGGAAACCTGCCTGTGGGTGCCAGGACCCACCCCGCTGTCCTGGGAGGTCACAGATAGCTCCCCCACTAGGAAATCCACCAAGAGGAGGGGCTGAAACCACAGCTGAGCCCCAGTGGCTATGTGACTAAAGAAGAAGAGCTGAAATCTCTCCTCACAGCTGCATGAATGCAGAGTTACACCTCTGCTGATAGCTTCCTAAATTCAGCACCTGCGAGACATCCAAGAGGACAGCAAGCACTTTTGCATCTGGGTCAGTTCTGGCTTTATTAACTGTGGACTCTGTGGGCATGTACACATGCAGGTTGGGCCAGACCAGAGTTCGAGCTCCCCCAGCTGGTCCAGGTGAATGACTACTGCAGTACTGGGACCTAACCTCTGTGGACCTGTGCTGGTGGCTGAGTGAAAACAATGCCTGAGAGGCACTAGGGCCAATTGTCAGCATACCCACAGTTAAAGCAGGATGGAGAGCAGTGCCAACAACAGTATATTTTGTGGGCCAACACAACAGGTGAAAGGGGACACAACAGAGCACATTCACAGGTAAATACCTCCAAAGAGAAAAATGCAGTGGCTTCTCTCCCAGTAGCAGTGCTCCAATCCCACCCACTTCACACCACAGATCAGATCACAGCTAAGAAACAGATCTGGAGGCCTCTACCCCAATAACTAGGGAGCAGGCCCTGCCCCTGATAGGGCAGATACAACCATAGAGCAAAGGGGAGGCCCCACTCAATATCTAGGGCAGGCTCTGATCACCACAACACCAAATCCATCAAAACCCTTATCAAGGGGATAATGGCACAAGCTGCTAGACCAACCTCCACACACTGGGGGCAGACACCAGAAGCAAGCGGAAATGTGATTCTGCAGCCTGTGGAAAGGAGACTACAAACACAGTAATTCCGACAAAATTAGATGACAAATCTCTCTGAAAAAGAATTCAGAGTAATGATAGTAAAGATTACCCAAGATCTCAGAAAAAGAATGGAGGCATGAATCGAGAAGATACAAGAATATTTTAACAAAGACCTAGAAGAACTAAAGGACAGGACAAACAGAGATGAAAAAGACAATAAGCAAAATGAAAAATACACTAGAAGGAATCAGTAGTAGAATAACTGGGAGAGAGGAACAAATAAGTGATCTGGACAACAGAGTGCTGGAAATCTCAGCCGTAGAACAGAATAAAGAAAAAAGAATGAAAAGAAATGAAGACAGTCTCAGAGCCCTCTGAGGCAACCTTAAACACACTAACATTTGAATTATAGGGGTCCCAGAAGAAGAAGAGAAAGAGAAAAGGCCTGAGAAAATATTCCAAGAGATCATAGTCAAAAACTTCCCTAATGTGGGAAAGGAAATAGTCAACCAAGTTCAGGAAGCACAGAGAATCCCATACAGGATAAACCCAAAGAGGAACACACCAAGACACATATTAATCAAACTAACAAAAATTAAACACGAAGAAAAAATATTAAAAGCAACAAGGTAAAAGCAACAAATACCATGCAAGGGAAGCCCCATAAGGTTATCAGCTGATTTTTCAGCAGAATCTCTTCAGGCCAGAAGGAAGTGGCAAGATATATTTAACTGATGAAAGGGAAAAACCTACAACCAAGAATACTTTACCCAGAAAGGCTCTCATTCAGATTCAATGGAGAAATCTAAAGATTTATAGGCAAGCAAAAGCTAAGATAATTCAGCACAACAAAACCAGCTTTATAACAATTGCTAAACTAACTTCACTAGGCAAGAAACACAGGAGAAGAGAACAAAAGAGGAAGGGAAGAAAAAAAAGACCTAGAAAAACAGACCCAAAACAAGAAATTGTAATAGAAACATACATATAAATAATTACCTTAAATGTAAATGGACTAAATGCTCTCACCAAAAGACACAGATTGGCTGAATGGATACAAAAACAAGACCCTTATATATGCTGTCTACAAGAGACCCACTTCAGACCTAGGGACACATACAGACTGAAAGTGAGGGGATGGAAAAAGACATAGTATGCAAATGGAAATTAAATGAAAGCTGGAGTAGCAATTCTCATATCAGACAAAATAGACTTTAAAATAAAGACTGTTACAAGAGACAAGGAAGGACACTACATAATGATCAAGGGATCAATCCAAGAAGAAGATATAACAACCTAATATTTATGCACTCAACATAGGAACACCTCAATACATAAGGCAAATGCTAACAACTGTAAAATGGGAAATCAACAGTAACGCAATAATAGTGAGGAACTTTAACACCCACTTACACTGATGGACGGATCATCCAGGCAGAATATTAATCAGGAACCACAAGTCTTAAATGACACATTAGACAGGATAGAATTAATTGATATTTATAGGTCATTCCATCCAAAAGCAGCAGAATACAATTTCTCAAGTGCACACAGAACATTCTCCAGGACAGACAACATCTTGGATCACAAATCAAGCAACAGTAAATTTAAGAAAATTGAAATCATATAAAGCATCTTATCTGACCACAATGCTATGAGATTAGAAATTAAGTACAGGAAAAATAAAACTGTAAAAAACAGAAACACATGGAGGATAAACAATATGCTGCTAAATAACCAATGCGTCACTGAAGAAATCAAAGAGGAAATCAAAAAATATGTAGAAACAAATGACAATGAAAACACAACAATCCAAAACCTATGGGATGCAGCAAAAGCAGTTCTAAGAGGGAAGTTTTTAGCAGTACAATCGTACCTCAAGAACCAAGAAAAATCTCAAATATACAACCTAAACTTACACCTAAAGCAATTAGAGAAAGAACAAACAAAACCCAAAGTCAGTACAAGGAAAGAAACCATAAAGATCAGTGCAGAAATAAATGAAATAGAAATGAAGAAAACAATAGCAGAGATCAATGAAAACAAAAGCTAGTTCTCCGAGAAGATAAATAAAATTGATAAACCTTTATCCAGACTCATCAAGAAAAAAAGGGAGAGGACTCAAATCAATAAAGTTAGAAATGAAAAAGAAGCAACAACTGACACCAAAGAAATACAAATGATCATAAAAGAATACTACAAGCAACTATATGTCAATAAAATGGAAAACCTGGAAGAATTGGACAAATTCTTAGAAAGGTACAACATTCCAAGACTGACCCAGGAAGAAATAGAAAATATGAACAGACCAATCACAGCACTGAAATTGAAACTGAATAGAAATCTTCCAAGATGTAAAAGTCCCAGACCAGATGGCTTCACAGGCAAATTCTATCAAACATTTAGAGAAGGGCTAACACCTATCCCTCTCAAACTCTTCCAAAATATCTCAGAGGAAGGAACACTCCCAAACTCATTCTATGAGGCCACCATCACCCTGATACCAAAACCAGAGAAAGATATCACAAAAAAGAAAATTACAGACCAATATCACTGATGAACATAGACACAAAAATCCTCAACAAAATACTTGCAAACAGAATACAACAAAACATTGAAAGGATCATACACCAGAGCAAGTGGGATTTATCCCAGGGATACCAGGATTCTTCAATACATGCAAACCAATCAATGTGAGACACCATATTAACAAATAGAAGAATAAAAAAACGTATGATCATCTTGATAGATGCAGAAAAAAGCTTTTGACAAAATTCAGAACCATTTATGATTAAAACTCTCCAGAAAGTGGGCTAGGGCATAGAGGGAACCTACCTCAACATAAGAAATGCCATATGCCACAAACCCACAGAAAACATTGTTCTCAATGGTGAAAAACTGAAAGCATTTTTTCTAAGATAAGGAACAAGACAAGGATGCCCACTCTTGCCACTATTATTCAACATAGATTTGGAAATCCTTGCTAAGGCAGTCAGAGAAGAAAAAGAAATAGGACTCCAAATTAGAAAAGAAGGAGTAAAAATGTCACTGTTTGCAGGGGACTTGATACTATACATAGAAAATGCTAAAGATGCAATCAGAAAACTACTAGAGCTCATCAATGAATTTGGTAAAGTTGCAGGATACAAAATTAATACACAGAAATCTCTTGCATTCCTACACACTAATAATGAAAGTTCAGGAAGAGAAATTAAGGAAACAATCCCATGTACCATCACAACAAAAATAATAAAGTATCTAGGAATAAACCTATCCAAGGAGGCAAAATACCTGTATGCAGAAAACTATAAGATACTGATGAAAGAAATCAAAGATGACACAAACAGATGGAGATATATACCATGTTCCTGGAATGGAAGAATCAATATTGTGAAAATGACTATACTACCCAAAGCAATCTACAGATTCAATGCAACCCCTATCAAATTACCAATGACATTTTTCACAGAACTAGAACAGAAAATTTCACAATTTGTATGGAAACACAAAAGACCCTGAATAGCAAAAGCAATCTTGAGAAAGAAAAACAGAGATGGAGGAATCATGTTCCCTGACTTCAGACTATACTACAAATCTATAGTAATCAAGACTGTATGATACTGGCACAAAAACAGCAATATAGATCAATGGAATAAGATAGAAAGCCCAGAGATAAACCCACGCACATATGGTCACCTTATCTTTGATAAAGGAGGCAGGAATGTACAGTGGAGAAAGGACAGTCTCTTCAATAAGTGGTGCTAGGAAAGCTGGACAGTTACATGCAAATGAATGAAATTAGAACATTCCCTAACAGCATACACAAAAATAAACTCAAAATGGATTAAAGACTTAAATGTAAGGCTGGACACTATAAAACACTTAGGAAAACATAGGCAGAACACTCTCTGACATAAATCGCAGCAAGATCTTTTTTGATCCACCTCCTAAAATAATGAAAGTAAAAACAAAAGTAAACAAATGGGATCTAATTAAACTTAAAAGGGTTTGCACAGCCAAGAAAACCATAAACAAAACAAAAAGACAACCTTCACAATGGGAGAAAATATTTGCAAACGAAGCAACTGACCAGAGATTAATCTCCAAAATATACAAACAGCTAATGCAGCTCAATATAAAAACAAACAAAAAAACAACCCAATCCAAAAATGAGCAGAAGACCTAAATAGACATTTCTCCAAAGAAGATGTACAGATTGTCAACAAACACATGTAAGGATGCTCAACATCACTAATCATTAGAGAAATGCAAATCAAAACTACAATGAGGTGTCACCTCACACTGATCAGAATGGCCATCTTCAAAAAATCTCCAAATAATAAATGCTTGAGAGGGTGTGGAGAAAAGGGAACCCTCTTACATTGTTGGTAGGAATGTAAATTGGTACAGACGCTATGGAGAGCAATATGGAGTTTCCTTAAAAAACTAAAAATAGAGCTACCGTATGACCCAGCAATCCCACTCCTAGGCATATATCAAGGAAAAAACATAATTTGAAAGGATGCATGTGCCCCTATGTTCATTGCAGCACTATTTACAATAGCCAGGATATGGAAGCAACCTAAATGTTCATTGACAGAGGAATGGATAAAGAAGATGTGGTACCAATATACAATGGAATATTTCTCAGTCATGAAAAGAAGCAAAATAGTGCCATTTGCAGAGACATGGATGGACCTAGAGACTGTCATACAGTGTGACGTTAAGTCAGAAGGAGAAAGACAAATGTTGTATAATATTGCTTTTATGTGCAATCTAGAAAGATGGTACAGATGAACTTATTGGAAAAGCAGAAATAGAGTCACAGATGTAGAGGACAAACTTACCAAGGGGGGAAAGTAGGGTGGGACAAATTGGGAGATTGGGATTGACGTATATACACGACTATGTATAAAATAGATAACTAATGATAACCTTATGTTTAGACAGGGAACTCTATTCAATGATCTGTGGTGACCTAAATGGGAAGGAAATCTTAAAAAAGAGTGGATATATGTATACGTATAACTGATTTACTTTGCTGTGCAGTGGAAACTAACACAACATTGTAAAACAACTATACTCCAATAAAAAATTTTTAAAAAAGAATAAACCTGAGCTCCCCCCATCAAAAAAAATGGAATTATATAAAAGGTAATCTTTTGGAATTTATTTTTTTCATTCAGCATAATTCTCTGGACATCCGGGTTGTATTTATCAACAGCCTATTCCCTTTCATTTCTGAATGTATTCCATGTTATGGATATAATACAGTTTAACAATTCACTTGAAGAACACCTGAGTTGATTTTTGTTTTTTTGTTTTGTTTTTTGTTTGTTTGTTTGTTTGTTTTTTGCAGTATGCGGGCCTCTCACTGTTGTGACTTCTCCTGTTGCGGAGCACAGGCTCTGGATGCGCAGGCTCAGTGGCCATGGCTCACAGGACCAGCCGCTCTGCGGCATGTGGGATCTTCCCGGACTGGGGCACGAACCCGTGTCCCCTGCATCGGCAGGAGGACTCTCAACCACTGTGCCACCAGGGAAGCCCTAGTTTTTCAAATATTATAAGCACAGCTGTTATACAAAATGTTTCCCTTTTACTAAATATGTATGTTAGTTTTGTACCATCAAAGTGAATTTTTATTTATTTTTATAGCATTTCAGGATGTTAATGAATATTAGGTATTGAAAATCATAGATGGTTTATGAAAAAGCACAATCTATATTTTTTTTAAAAAAAAATTAAACTTCTTATGTTGAGATAATTGTAGATTCACATGCAGTTGAAACAAATAATACAGAGATCTATTTTACTATTTGTCCAGCTCCTCCCAATGGTATATATGAATAAGGACATGAAAAATATGTGTATAAGTTTTACACGAACATACATCTTCATTTCTCTGGATCAGTCCCTAGGAAGTACAGTTGATAGGTTTTATGGTAGCTGCATGTACAGATGTTTTTAAGAAACTGCCAAAGTGTTTTCTAGCACCATGGTACCATTTTACATTCCCATTAGTAATGTGTGAGTGATCTGTCATATCCTCACTAGCATTTGGGGCTGTCACTAATTTTAATTTTAGCCCTTCTCTTAGATATGAAGTGACATTTCACTGCAGTTTGTATCTGCATTTTCTTAATGGCTAATGATGTAAAACACTTTTCATATGCTTATTTGCAATCTGTATATCTTCTGTGGTGAAATGCTTCTTCATGTTTTGCCCATGATATAATTGAGTTATTTGCTTTTTTACTGTTGGGTTTTGAGAGCTCCTTATATGTTCTAGATCTTAGTCATTTGTCAGAGATATGGTTTGCAAATATTTTCTCCTACTCTGGAACTTGTGCTTTCATATATCCTTGATAAGTTCTTTCACAAGTCAAAGTTTTTAATTTGAATAAAGCCTAATTTATTACTTTTTCCTTCTTTGGATCATGGTTTTTTGTAATAAGCCTAAGAACTTTTGTCTAGAATTCTTTTCAAAGGACCAACCCCTTGCTGCACTGAGTTTCTCCATTGCTTTTCTGTCTTCAATTTTACTGATCTGCTTCTTTTCTTTCTTTCTTTTTGTTGTAATAGGGCACAGGTTATTGCACATAAATTATTATTTAATAAAGATTATAAAAATAAATAAAATGCGAAATGAGTCACTCTTAACTTCTACCCCTTGATTTCTAGACCTACATATTCTGGCTATAAAGGAAAGAGTAACATTGATTGTAGGTTCAAAATATATACTGGTTCTTGTAAGATTTGACAATATTTTTCTGTTGTGTCTGTATACCGCAACTAAATTTTTAGTAGGACACTACATTGTCCCATCAGGAAAGTTGAGCCCATATGCATGAGTCCAATGCTAGTCTTCTTTAAGTATAAAATGCATTCTATTTTTTTTTTTTACCTTTGTTACAGTTGAAGTACTTGTGTTCATTACATTAACTAATAATAATCAACCAAAAAGTCCATGGTTTACATTAGTGTTTACTCTTGGTATTGTACTTTCTATGAGCTTATGTAGTACGTAAACTTTGTTATATGTAAATGTATAATGACATGTATCCATCATTATAGTATCACACAGAGTATTTTCTCTGTCCTAAAAATTCCATGTGCTCTGACTAATCATCACTCCCCCACCCCCTCCCAACAACCACTAATCTTGTTACTGTCTCCATAGTTTTGCTTTTTCTAGAACGTCTTACAGGTGGAATCATAGAGTATATAGCTTTTTGATTGGCTTCTTTCACTTAGTAATAGTCATTTAATGTTCTTCCATTCTTATGACCTGATAATTTATATCATTATTAGTAATTATGAGTTGAGCTGCTAAAAACATCCATGTGCAAGTTTTTGTGCAGGCATAAGCTTTCAACTCTTTTGGGTAAACACCAAAGATTGCTGGATAATATCGTAAGATGTTTAGTTTTGTAAGAAACTGGCAAAATGCCTTCCAAAGTGGCTGTGACATTTTTTTCATTCCCTGCAGCAATATAGGAGAGTTCCTGTTGTTCCACATCCTTATTTGCATTTGGTCTTGTCAGTGTGCTGGATATGGCCATTTTAATAGATATGTAGTGGTGGTATCTAATTGTTGTTTTAATTTGCATTTTCCTGATGACCTATGGTGTAGAGCATCTTTTCATATGCTTATTTGTCATCTATATATCTTCTTTGGTAAAGTGCCTGTTAAGGACTTTTTTGTTCATTTCTTAATCAGGTTGTTTTTCTCTTATTCTTGAGTTTTAAGAGTTCTTTGTATATTTTGGAACAGTCCTTTATCAGATGTATCCTTGGCAAATATTTTCTTTCTATCTATGGGTCTTCTTTTTGGTCTCCCCTAAGAGAGTGTTTTCTCATTACTTCTGGGTGGAGGGCAAAGTTCCAGATTATCAGGCTTCCCTGGTGGCGCAGTGGTTGAGAGTCCGCCTGCCGATGCAGGGGACACGGGTTCGTGCCCCGGTCCAGGAAGATCCCACACGCCATGGAGCAGCTGGTCCTGTGAGCCATGGCCACTGAGCCTGCGTGTCCGGAGCCTGTGCTCCGCAACAGGGGAGGCCACAACAGTGAGAGGCCCGCATACCGCAAAAAAAAAAAAAAAAGTTCCAGATTCTCTCATGGTCTCTACTTGACATCATGTTGGGTGAAAATTTCAGATCCCCATGTGGTCTCTGCTGACAAAAGGTCATTACCATATGGCCGTGGTGAAAGTCCTGATTCACCATTCATCTCTTCTGATACCAAACCAGCAGGAAGGGAGAGGGGACCTAATTATTGTTGGGTGAGAATGTATGTTCATCTTGCTTACAAGGCCTCCACTGTCACTGTGGTATAGAGGGTCTTGTTACCAGCTGCCAGTGAATTCTGGCTCTCTACTTTACTTTTTGAAACCACCCTGGGGGTGTTGAGATGTGTCATTAGAGCCTCAGGAGGAGAGACATTTAACTTCTCACTCAATTGTTGCTGGAGTGAGCAGAGATGAGGTCAGGTTTTGTTTTTGTTTTTGTTTTTGTTTTTCTGTAGTGTTAGGATGCCATACAGCATGTATCTCATAAAAGATTTTTGTCTTGTTAGACTGTCCCTCTCCTGGTCCCTTGGCTAGAAAGAGCTGACTTTGCTAGGACTTTTTTGTCTGTGCATGTTGTCATTTCTGCATTACCAGCTTCTCCATCTTCAATTCAAGCGTATATGAGACAAAGAAAAATCCAAGGAACTTCTCACCATTTTGTACCCTGAGTCCAAGATCCCTAGCTTATGTTCCTTCTTCTCTATACTTTTCAAAGTCTTCTTGTATTTGTTTTTTATATAATGTCAATGATTTTTATTTGTAATTACTGAAAAGAATAAGGCAAAATAAGTCTATTCCTTCTTCTTGGAAGAAGTCTCTTCTTTAAAAAAGATTGTAATTAATTTCATCATATTTGATGTATTTCAATTAATTGTAATTTTTAGCCTCAGTGAAGTTCAAAGTTTTCCAGTTTTAACTATTTGGAGCCTTGTTAAGTAGTATATTGACCTATTTTGATATAACCCTAAAAGTATTTGCTAGATCTGGTGCCAATGTACTCTCTCCCTCTTTTAGTCTTAAATCTGTAAGTAACTATATTTCATGTTTTTCACCAGTCCTATGTTAAATTTTCTCTAGTAATTTTGGCTATCTGATGCTTGTTATCTAATGGATTTTTTAAGAAGTTCTCATGGGAACAATATTCCCTGAGTTCTTGCATGTTGATACAATTTGACTATGATTCATATACCTGAATGTCAAGATGGGTGAATATAAGACTCGTCTCATATTTTCTTCTCTTTATTGTTTTAAATATGTATAGTATTTTTCATGAATAAACCATTGCTTTTATAATGAATTTTTCCATTAAATTCATTTTACTTTTTTGTCTGTACTCACAAGTGATTTTCTTTTTCTTTCATTACAGTCTGATAATTTTATTATAATTCTCTTGGTGTTTGTTGTTTTGGGTTATTACCCTCTGATACATGATTTACCCTTTTGTATGCTATTATTCATATGTTGGATTTATTTGTTTTTTTGGCTTTCAATATTTGTCATTTTATCTTAAATATTTTAGCTTTTTCTTCATCTTTTCTTGAAATTTTAAATATTTTTATTTCTTTTTACCTTGTATTTCTCTTAAGGCATTATCTGTTGTGTTTATTTGCTTTTGTGTTCCTTCTACCTTCATCTTTATATCTGAAATGAATTTTTTTTGAATTCTAATGGTTTTCTGAGCTTGTCTAATTTTTAAAATTTTTCTCTAGATCTGATTTATATTGTTCTTTCATATCATATATTTTGATTTTAATGTTTTTGAGCTCCTTGTATTTGTAGTCTTATATGATTTTGTGGACTGATCTGTTTTGTGAAGATTTGGGAAGAGTCTTCAAACTTTAAAAGTAAAGAGTGGAGAGGACAGTTTTTCTAATTCATCACCATTTCTTCCTCTTTTATTATTCTGTAGTGTTCATAAATATGGCAGCTCACTTTCTGAGTTTTCTTAGCTCTCCTTTTTTCCTCACTTTTATCTAGAATTCTCTTTTCTTCATTTCTATTTTCCTTGCCCTCTTCAATTTTGATTCCATTCTAAGAATTTTCTCCCTGGTAAAGAACCATATTCTAGAATGAAGGAGCACAGGTTTGTCAGTGTTGAGAATTCAGAAGTATTTACTCTTCCAATGCCTGTAGATGTGAGCCCAGGCCACTTGTACTTATTCACCTTTGGGGTTAGTGAAATGTTTTCCAGGTTCAGCCTGAATTTACAAAGTGGTCCATATATGTTTTCCAGTAAATACCCATTGGCTATTCTGGGGTTCTCTTGTTCTTGGTTCCATCAGATGCCTTATTGCTTTTATTTTGTTCTTTCCTTGCTGAAGCCAATAGGTCTCTACCTACTTGGATTTGAGGGTCCATGGGAATTACCTTGTCACCTACTTTTGTAGTAAATATTATTCATGGGCTTTTAATTTAGCTGTCTCATTTCTCTGTCCATTCTTATGTGTGATTTGTGGAGATTCAAACACTATGCACATCTATAACCACATTTTCTCACAATAACCAAGATAATTGACTCTTAAGATATTTTTGTACTATTCATAAATTACCCTTCATAATCCCAAGGAAGATAAACTGTCTTCCATCCTTAGCCTTCTCTCACATACAAGACTGGTATAAGGATCATTCCCATCTTGGGAGGTATTTTCCTGAGAGAACACTCACCTGTGAGATGGGGACAAATGAGGGGCAGAGTTTCAGTGGGTGTGGTTAGGATAGTGATGCTTTTTAACTTTTTTTACAAAATATGGAACAATAGAACATTATTAGAATTAGTATGCTACCCTATATGTTTGTGGCAATAAAAAATATTGAAATAATAATATTTCCCCAAATAATTTAAATATATTTTAACACATCAAGAAAATTCAAGACAGACACAAAAAGCAAAATGTTGAAGTAGGAACCAAGGAGGGAGAATGAGATTGGACTATCTTGCAGGCTAACTACAGACAGAGAACTTCTATTTTTTAACATTTCACAATGAAAATGAAAGTCTTTATAAATACATACATACATGTATATTCAGTTCAGTGTTATAACAAATTAAAATGAAAGAAAAGGACTTTTTTTTTTTTTTTTTTTAGTGGGGAGAGGTGTTGAGGGTCAGCTTGTATAATTTATTTATTTATTTTTGCTGTGTTGGGTCTTCGTTTCTGCGCGAGGGCTTTCTCTAGTTGTGACAAGCTGGGGGGCCACTCTTCATCGGGGTGCACGGGCCTCTCACTATCGCAGCCTCTCTTGTTGTGGAGCACAGGCTCCAGACATGCAGGCTCAGTAGTTGTGGCTCACGGGCCCAGTTGCTCTGCGGCATGTGGGATCCTCCCAGACCAGGGCTCGAACCCGTGTTCCCTGCATTAGCAGGCAGATTCTCAACCACTGTGCCACCAGGGAAGCCCAGAAAGGGGCATTTTAATCTAGGAGCAAGACAGAAAAGGAACAGAAGCTGCCTCATGGTGAATATGAGCTGACATTAATGGAAGGCAGAGACTGTACTAAAAATTTCAACTTACATCTTGCATATGTATTTTCCAGAATGGAAAATTACCTGCAGTTTTGAAAGAGTTGAAAGCATCAAACTAAAGAGGAATATGTAGCTTAACATTCGAAGGTGTAGTAAGTTGGCACCTAAAGAGTCCATGAGTTAATATATATTCTTTAATTTTAAAGGCATTTGCTGATTCCTTTTAAAAATACTTTTCCCGAAATTTATGAGTTAAATCTTACAAAACCAGAGATAAGGAAATGATTTTTAAATAAGGAAAATACAAATTCTGGAATCAAGCAGAATATCTAGCTCTAGCAAAATTTTATAAAACTGAGCATTTCTCAACTTAATAAAAAACTGCAAATATTGAATAAATGAGTGTAAATCTAGTTAAGATAAGACATGTCAATCTAGATAATTTATTTTTCTGATGAAATTACTGGATTGACAGACTCTACCAAAAATGCCAAATGCACTGTGCCTTGATTTTATCCAGGTATGACGAGGTCTGACATGTTAATTGTGTGGAAATAGGTCTATACCTTGTGAAGATGATAGTAAAATTATGTAGTGTCACAGCTGGTTCAATAATTATATCTAAATAGAGTGGATTAATAACTTTTTACTACTTTAGAAAGCGGTATCAGGTGTCTCTTTATTAAAGTTTTCAAGGAAATTATGGAAGTAAAGCTTACCTAATTTTCCGATGATTGAAGGTAAACCAGTAGGATAGTTCACAAAATTAACATTTTAAATTTTTAACATACCAGTGTGCTCTTCCATAATCAAGAGAATAAAAATTAATAGTATAAACATTAAATTTCAAAATAGCACAAATAGAGAATAGGAGGTATTTACCAGCCACAGAGGTTTTAGCTGAACAGCCACTTGATAAGAATAAATATTATGATCCAGATTTAAAAACATTAACCAGTAATTTCCAGTAACAGTGCCCAGTAATGGGAAAGAGGCAGTACCATAGACTCCACTGGCTAGATACATTCGGGGACACTATGTTCAAACTAAGGATATCTCTAAGACCAGACTACAAAAACTCATATGTGGACAAAACAAAACAAAACAAAACAAAACAAAAAAATAAAACAAAAAAACAAAGTAATGAGGTTCTGAACTTCATGCAACATAAGAAATAGTTGACCAGAGTAGCTTGGTGCTAATTAAAACAGCTATAGAAAGTGGCTGGTAAGTACCATGGTCTAGAACAGCGGTTGGTAAATACACCCATGTATCCAGTCCAACTCATCACCTGTTTCTGTAAAGTTTTCTTGAAACAGTCACTCATACTTATTCATGTATTGTCTATGGTTGCCATTGCACTACAATAGTAGAGTTCAGAAGTTATTACAGGGACCATATGGCCCAGAAGCCTAAAACATTTACTATCTGGCCCTTCACAGAAAATTATTTACCAATTCTTTGGCTAAATAAAAGGCTAATGGGACACATGTTGGCCATATTCGAACATGCATGTTTGAGAACTATCTTTATATGTGAAAATGTATTCATTTACTTAAATTCCATAAGCACTGGATATTTGCTAGGTTTCGGAAATGGTGGTAGATGTTATGATTCATCTGAGGTGTCTGTGGGAGAAAGGGTCTGTTTGCTTCCCTTTTGTGCCCAGAAGATTTCTTTGCATATGGCCAGTACTCAGTGAATATATAATCTGTGAATAAATGATATTTGTGTCAGGTAGAGACTCTGCTTTCTTGGAGCTTACATTCTGATGGAAGACACCTGTAATTAAATAAATAGTTATATAATAATGCACAATTTTAGTAAGTTCTATTAAGGATAAATAGAAGTTGCTAAAAACCATGTATGTTATTTTGCTAATTCTAGAATACCTCTTTTCCTCCACATTTTTAATATCTCTGAAATAGAAATACTGTATATTTTAGTCAATAATGTCACCTTATAAAAATGGTATATGTTATAATTGGTGAAGTTGTATATTGGTTGGAAAGTGATAATTAGAGGTTTCTCTGTCTATAAAAGTAATGTTTAAGCTGAACAAATAAGCTTTTCTTCACCCAGGAGACCAAACTATGTTGACAATGGATTTAGGTAGAGTTAGAATTAGCTGAGGAATTGTATCAAAACTTCAATGATTAACGGTAGTTGATTTATGTTTGCCCTCTTCATCTTGCATTCTCAGGGGAAAGTTTCATGGCAGGAATGCCTAAGACTATTCACTTTGCTTTCTGCAGGACCAAATGTTAATAAAAATTATAATTATGCATATAAAAGGTGTTATCAACTGTCAGAGTGAAGTTAATGTTAGCTACTAATATTTAAATAGACAGTTTTTAGAGAAGACAGTTTATCTCAATAAAATGAAGAACTTAAAAACTGGGATATTAATGCTATTTAACCCTTACATACAAATTACTATTTGCAAGAACTGTGACAAGTGCTTAAGAGATAAACTTTCTAACACCATTGGAGTTAGGGGGCTTGCTCATGGTCACTTGGAGTGAGTGGTGCGACTGAGATGTAAACCCAGGTTGACTGGCTTAAGAAATTATGTTCTTAACTGCTGCACTGTACTGCCTCTCAAACTAGAACTATTCAAAAATAAAATGGGTTAGTCCCAGAGCTTATCATTGTCAACCATAATAGCATAGCAGGACCTTATTCAGAGTTATTGTAGATAAGATCTGTTCATTGAGTTGGTAGTTTGATTTCATGAGCAATGTTGATCAATTCTAAGACAGTGTGATTCTAAGAGAAGTGGTCATTTTCTATGTCATAAATCATATGCTATGACTAATATATATATATCCACCTATTTGTTCAGCTGTATTTTTATTTCTTCTCTGATGTGCTTTAGTATCTTCTTTTCGAATCATCTTAAATCAACCTGTTCTATTTTTAAAGCAAAATGATTCTGCATAGTGCTTAGAAAAATGAATGATCATCTCAAATTTTCATGCCATGTTCTATAAATTATCATAAAAAGGGGCGAGATATTTTATGGTTTTGTTAACTGTCACTTTTATTTTTAATTGTTTGCTTGGCATTTAAGTAGTTCTGCCAAAATTTAAAATTACCTCAGGGTTCCTGGATAATTATGTTTGGGAGTTTAAGAGTACCCAGGTGTTCTGGTTTGGTAAAAAGGAAACATGAGATATGCCCAGCATATTAACCATGTACCTTTCCTAAGCAATATGATATTAAGTACTAGATAACACGAAATGAAGGACATATACATATCTAAGGAAGTTCTACAAAGATTTCTACATACGTGTATACTCGCATATATATAAATGTTTGTGTGTATGTGTGTGTCTTCCCATTGAGGAGGAGCTGAGAAGGAAGTGAAGTTCTGCTCACTTTATCAATGTTGCAAATTCCAGGGATGGCAGTATTTCTCACACCCAAACCTAAGTACAAGGGCATTTCTCAAAATTAGTTTTGGAATTATTTATCTTTAAACATTTTATATGTCACTACTCTCTTTCATTATTATGGATAATCGAGAGTTGACAGTATTAGGAAAAAACAATGTTTCAGTTAGTACTTTAAGTTCTTTTTTCTATTAAGATTGAAGCACTGTTCTCTTAACATTCTGAACAAATTTGAAAGTACATCATCACTACAGGTGTTAATATTGAGCTTTTATATCATTGTGTTCATACACAATTTTTAAGGCTGTCATATCTTGCAATATTTACTTACTGTGCTAATCTATTTTCAAGTTTTAAGCACAATCTTGACCCTTCTGTAATTTCCTAAAACTATATTCTGTTTTCCTACAGTCAGCTCAACTTCCCTTTATGTATTATATTCTAGGACAACACTCCATTGTAAAATAATCATGAGAGTTTTCTTTTGTACTAACAAAAAGAAAAAAAGAAAACGAAACAAGAATACATATTTACATGCATAAACATGTAAACTAACCCCCATCTCATTCCCTGCCCCTTCCATGAGCCCCAGAATCATACTGAAATGTCAAAAATATTAGACTAATAAAATGCACCACAGATCTAACTATACTATTTATCACTCAAAAAATAGGAATATTTAAAAGTGCTCTATAATACTGATGAAGGTAATACGTAGATACAAACTGTTTCATTAAGTTATTAATGTGAGAAATGTCTTTCATTTGTAATTTTAAAAATTAACAATTATATGCTACTAAAATTAATGCCAGGATTATATATTCTAAATTACAAAAAAAAAAAGGAAGGAAAAATAGTGCCCATAAAAAGTTATAGGACATATAAATAGTATATTCTTAAGATGGATATAAATTAAAAATCATTTGACAACACTATGTACTGACCTGAGGAAATGTTCTTGGTTCACTTTTAGGTAATAAAAGCATATTAGTAAGCAGTATATTTAGAATGAAGCCTGAATATTTAAGAACAAAAAAATAATATGAATATATAGAAATATTCAGATTACATATATAAAAGTTTTCAGGAAATTCTCTAAATTTTTAATTTATTCTTTGCGCTTTTGGGCCTGTGCATTTTGTGTGTGTGTATACACACATTCATATGTATATATGATGAATGAATGAGTATATGTATAAATTCTGTGTAAGCTATAATCACATTTTGGGAAAGCATGAATAGTGTTATTAGCATTTTATCCCAATAGCTTTTCTTTAAATGTAAATGTTAAGTTTGAACTATTTTTGAAATAGTTATTTTGAACAAAGACCAACTCTATTTGAAGGAAAATAAATAATGTAAAAAGAGTAGTTAATCACAAGTTTTGATTATAATACACAAAACGTTCTTGAAGGTTTTTCTAGGACATTAGACTAATTTGTTACCTAGTCCAGCATTTGATTTAATGACAAACACTAATCAGATTTGTAGTTGCCCTGCATCAGTCAGTGGAGATTCACTTCCTCATGAAGAATACCCTTTGAATGTATTTAAATTGTATGTTATATTCAGGCCAAAATCTCATCTCTCCATTCACTATTTATTTTGCAAAATCCTGTCCTATCTCTGGCATGCAGTAGGATTTTAATTAATACAAATTTAATTAAATAAGTTAATACGAGAGTTCTAGTCATGAAGAGATTACACTTATAATCTGAAATGTTAATAAATTATTTGATATTCCAAAATTAGATTGAATAAGAAATTATAGGTAAGAAAGAGAAAAGCAGGACTAAGTCTTGAGAACGTCTCTCTCCTCCCACAAAATTGGTAGATTAAGAGTAAAAGTGACAGCAAAGGAAACTGAAATTTTTTTTCCAGGGCACACAAAAGGAAATCCAGTAGACTGTGGTATTCTGGATTCAACAAAAGCAGAATATTTCAAGAATAAGGGTGATGCCAGCTCTGTTGAAGGCTACTGATAAGCAGAGTAAAATCAGGACAGAAAAATGTCAAGTGAATTTAGCCACATGGAGATTATTGATGACCTTGGAAAAAGCAAATTCTGTGAGGCAAGAGGGGATTATTTTAAATGTATTTTACTAGTGGTAAAAGTCATTTTAGTCGTCGGATATGGTTGCCTCATACTTTTGAAAGCCAAATTTAGAATAGGTTAAAAAGTGATTGAGATTATAAATTTTTTTTAATTAAATAATTTAGAAGATTTCTAACTTTATACTTTTCAAATTACCTCACATACTTACACTCATCTAATCCTCAAGAGACACTTTTGAACTGAATGCCCAGAAATATCTTTTTCTCTCATAAGAAGGAAACTATTATATAGCACAAAAGAGACGAAATTCTAGTTTTTCTGATTCATGGCCCCCTGTTCTTTTGACAACAAATTACAATATAAAACTCTGAAATACACCTTAACTGTAAGATGACACAAGCTTTTATTATTTTACAAGAATTTGGATGACTGGTAGCAGTTAAGCCTTGTTTGAAAAAATTTGATTTGATTAAGCTCTAAGGAAAACAGCATAATAGTTTTGAGATTCCAGACTTCAACTGAATCTCCCTAGGGTGTTAGAGTGCCTTACTCTCAAAGAGTTAGATTGGGCCTTTAATTAATTAAGACATATTATTCCCATGGCAATGTAGATGTTGCCACATAAAAACTAAGGAATACAAATTGATAACTTATTCACATGCATCCACTTAAAACATAATGAAGAACCTATCACAGAACCATCAAAAGAAAGCATTATGTTGACATGAAAAACCAAAGTCAGAGAAAATATTGAAGAAAAATTTATGGATATGGGAGAAGAGAGAAAAATAAAAGAATTGCAAAATAAAGTTCATATAGGTGGAGGTGCATTTCTGGTTTTATCCACAGTTCCGTATAGAAATTACATAATTTCATGGGCTAAAGTATTATCCTGTATATTCCTTTGCTCAGGCTGATTTTTAACTCCTGGAACAATATTAATCTTTCCAACAAATAAAAATCTATTTTTTAAAAAATTCTACTATAAGGATCCTGCTCAGATATCACATTCTCAACAGAGTCATTCCTGATTAGCTCAGCAGTGTGGGTCTCTACCAATGCTTGGGCTCCTGCAACCTTACCACCCATTGACTCTGGGCACTCTCTAAATGTTAATTTTTCTTTTCACATGAATTTATCTTATCTCTTAAAAATGTCATGTCTACTGTGTAACACTGATGCTATTTCTATATAAATCCTTTTATGTCTCAGTACAGAGATTTTCATATATTAGATATACTGGACTTGATAAGTTTGGCTTTTGTTTAATAACCGTAGATATTTTTGAATCTCTGGAAGAAAGAGGAGTCTCTTCCAGTTGACCTAATAATAGTGACTGAAGAAGGAAGATGGTAAGAGATGTTTTATTCATACCCCTCCTACCTCAACTGGGAATTTCTTAAATAAATTTTCAGTTGATCAATGCAAAGCATAGAAACTCTTTACTAATCTGAATTTGGGGAGAATGATCTAAAAGTTTCTAGAAGTGATTGAGCCCTATTTAATCCTGTAGTGTTGTTTCTCAGATGTTTAGAATTCTAGAATCTCCCCTACCCCTAACAATTGCTTGTCATTTCCCTAGGTGGTCCCTCAATAGGATGGAACTGTGAGACTGAATTTCACCATTTCCCTCTCCGCTAAATCTGGTCACCAAGGCCACAGGATGGGATTCCACTGCTAGGCTGTAATCATCTAGGAGGCCAAGAGTATAAATCCACTTATATTTTCTTCAGTACAGTAGTCCACACTTATCTGCATTTCCCTATCCTCGGTTTTAGTTCCCTGCAGTTTTAGTTACCCGTGGTCAACCTTAATCAGAGAATATTAAATGGAAAGTTGCAGACATAAGCAATTCATAAATTTAAACTTGCACACACTCTGAGGAGTGTGATGAAATCTCCCGTCAGGAATGTGAATCATCCATTTGTCCCACATATTCCACCTGTTAGTCACTTAGTAGCCATCTCAGTTACCAGATAAACTGTCGAAGCTATTACAGTGCTTATGTTCAAGTCACCTCTATTTTATTTAATGATGGCCCCAAAGTACAAGAGCAGTAACACTGGCAATTCGAATATTCTTTTGCTGTGCCTGATTTATAAATTAAGCTTTATCATAGGTGTGTATGAATAGGAAAAATCATAGTATATATAGGGTTCATTACTATCTGAAGTTTCAGGCATCACCTGGAGGTCTTGGAATATATCTCCCTTGGTTAAAGGGGGAACTACTATATAGAAAGAGAGGATGTGGGCTTCAGAGATCCTGGATTCCCAAAAAGATCTTCATTCAATTCAATAAGGGTTAAAGTATCTTATAGAAACTGTGTTAGAGATCAAGTTCATATTTGTCATCAAACAATATGGTCTCCTGTTGTATTTTTATGAGTCTTGACTTTATAAGGAGCTCAGTCACTTAAATCACTTGTAGGCCATAATATTTCCCTCTCTAATCATTGTTTAATCCTGCCTTGCAGGCAGTTTCAAGTGTTACACACCTTCTAAATGTTCTGTTTGTCTCTCATTGCTTGGAATATTACTTGCAAGTATAACCATGTCAATAATTTCTCTCATAGCTGTTTTCTTTATTCTTAGTCTAACCAAAGAGAATCCTCACATTTATTTTATACATTGTGTTTCCTTCAAACAGAAACCACAAATCTCCACTTTAAAAAATGTAAAGACTCAAACCATGGGAAAGGGTGCTTTAATTGTGTCTTAAGGATACAATTTCAGATCTCTGTATAGTCCCCAATGGACAAATTTTATGTTTGTTTTCAGTTTCCAGCATTTCTGACTAGAGTTGAGTTTTGCCTACAATTAAATGGTTATAGATTCTAAATGCTCTCTCAATTTTAATCTCACATTTTAAATTGGTTTCATATTAATGCATTTGGTGGGAAGTATACGTTTATCTGGTCCACTCTCTCAAGGACTTTAGTAATGAAGTATGCCTGGAGGTCAGTGACTAGTGAAACTGTCAGAATCCTCAGGATCATATTCTTTGCTAAAGTCCAAGTGAGCCTAGTGGTCTTCAAAGTATCCATATAATTACAGTAAGCAGATTTTCTCCCCAGTAAAGTAACCATCTGTTTCTTTTTTAGGCCACTTATATTTTCTTCCTGAATATTTATTAATGAATACACACTATTTCCAAGGAAAATCTCTGTGGAATTTTGAGTAGAAAAGTTGCAAGAACTAATTCAAAATTGTTACTATGGTTTTCAATTATTCCTTATAAATATTTTAAAAAGAAGCAAATGACGACCATAATTTTAATGCATTCAAAAATTCAACCTTTGAAATTTGCCTAATAGATTGATATCTGCCATGCACAGTTAGAAGCAGATTTGCTATTAGAATTCACCTGACCTTAGGCATGTTAACTCCAATCCTAAAATAGCAACTGTTTTGTTTTGTTTCAGTTTGTTTTTCACAAGTTACCATTTACATTCTGGCTAATTTTTTTTTTTTTTATAAAAATTGTACTGTTCAGATTCTACGAAGCCATGTTTCAGCATTATCCATGTCATGTACTAAAGAGTGGAGTGATACAAAATTCTGACCTCCCTTCAGGTTCATTTCTACCATTATCCCCAACAGTATTTGTATGGTGTTTATAAGATTCTGATACTGATAGAACTGAGTCATTAGCAAATCCCTTTCCTGCTCCCACCCCCGTTTTACTGTCCTTCCACCTTTTATAAAGCCAGTTCTCAAGAAATGATTCTGAAAATAAAATAATTTAAAGCTTTTCTTGGTGACTCAAGTTTTTAGCAACACAATGTAAATAGGGGAGTTATTTGTGGAGTTTCCTTCTCCCTTACCTTACCTTACTGTTCATAGCACTAACCATTTCATATTGCATTTTTATTTCTTTGCACATCTGATTCCCATATCAGACTAAAAATAGTTGAGTCTAGGAACTATATTTAGGCATTGCTCCTACTATATAGTGAGTGTTTTAAGAATCTGTAAAATTAACAATATAGCATTTGCAATTCTATAGGTCCAGTGGAGGTCAATAGATTTCTAAGTTCATAAAAAATTTGAATTAGGTTATACATCTGCAGTATAGTGATGAATGCAATTAATGAAAAAAAATCAAAATCTTTTTTTGCTTAAATAGGACAAGAGAAGTAATTAATCTCTAAAATAGTAAGAAAAATAAAAACATGACCTATTTAACATTTAACAGATCTGTCATCTCAGAACGAGGATGTCACAAAACAGCTCCTAAGGATAAAGAGGCTAATGGTGGTTAAATTTTGTTTTGTTTGTTCTTTTTTTTTTGACAGAGGCTTTAAGTCCAAGCCAGGGTATATCCTGAGATAAGTCCCAAACATCTTTCAACTGACTTATTTTTTATTGAGCTGTAGTTGATGTACAATATTACATGTTTCAAGTGTTCAACATAGTGATTCACATTTTTTAGAAGGTCTAGTCCATTTAGAGTTATAAAATATTTGCTATATTCCCTGTGCTGTGCAATATATCCTTGTAGCTTATTTATTTTATACATAGTAGTTTGTGCCTCTTAATTCCCTACCCCTTACTTTCCCCTTCCCCTTCCCCTTCCCTCTTCTCACTGGTAAGCACTAGTTTGTTCCCTTTTCTCCACATCTTTACCAACGTTTGCTATTTGTGGTCTTTTTGATGACAGCTATTCTGACAGGTGTGAGGTAATATTCCATTGTGGTTTTAGTTGACATTTCTCTGATGATTAATGACGTTGAGCATCTTTTCACGTGCTTGTTGGCCATGTGTATGTCTTCTTTGGAAAAATGTTTATTCAGGTCTCCTGCCCATTTTTTTAATTAGGTTGTTTGTGTTTTTTTTGATGTTGAGACATATAAGCTGTTTATATATTTTGGATATTAACCTCTTATCAGTCATATTATTCACAAACATTTTCTCTCATTCAGTAGGTTGTCTTTTTGTTTTGCTGATGGTTTCCTTTGCTGTGCAAAAGCTTTTAAGTTTCATCAGGTCCCATTTGTTTATTTTTGCTTTTATTTCCTTTGCTTTAGGAGGCAGATCCTCAAAAAAATATTGCTAAGATTTAGGTCAAAGAGTGTTCTGCCTATGTTTTCTTCTAAGAGTTTTATTGTTTCTGGTCTTACTTTTAGATCTATAATTTATTTTGAGTTTATTTTTGTATATGGTGTTAAAGAATGTTCTAATTGCATTCTTTTACATGTAGTTGTGCAGTTTTCCGAGCACCACTTATAGAAAATTTTTCTCTCCATTGTATATTCTTGCCTCTTTTGTCATAGATTAATTGACCATAAGTGCCCAAGTTTATTTCTGGGCTCTCTATTCTGTTTCATTGATCTATGCATCTGTTTTGGTGCCAGAACCATGCTGTTTTGACTACTGTAGTAGAGCCTGAAGTCAAGGAGAGGGATTCCTCCAGTTCTACTCTTCTTTCTCAAGATTATTTTGGCTATTCAGGGTCTTTTGTGTTTCCATACAATTTTTTAAATTATTTGTTCTAGTTCCAAAATGCCCTTGATATTTTGATAGGGATTACATTGAATTTGTAGATTGCCTAATTCTTTCAATTAATGAACACAATATATCATTCCATCTGTTTGTGTTGTCTTTAGTTTCTTTCATCAGTGTCTTATAGTTATATGAGTACAGGTTCTTTAGCTCCTTAGGAAGATTTATTCCTAGGTATTTTATTGTTTTTGATGTGATTGCAAATGGATTATTTGCTTAATTTCTCTTTCTGCTTATTCATTGTTAGTGTATAGAAATGCAACAAATTTCTCAATATTAAATTTTAATCCTGCAACTTTATCAAATTCATTTATGAGCTGTACGGTCTGTAAACAGTGGCAGCTTTAATTCCTCCTTTCCTATTTGGATGTCTTTTATTTATTTTTCTTGTATGATTACTGCGGCTAGGACTTCCAATACTATGTTGAATAAAAGTGGTGAGAGTGTGCATCCTTGTCTTGTTTCTGATCTTAGAGAAAATGCTTTCAGCTTTTCACTCTTGAGTATAACGTTAGCTGTCATATATAGCCTTTATTATGTTGAGTTACATCCCATATATTCCTACTTTCTGGAGAGTTTTTACCATAAATGGATGTTGAATTTTCTCACAAGCTTTTTCTGCATCTATTAAGATGATCATATGGTTTTATTTTTCAGTTTGTTAATGTGGTGTATCACATTGATTGACTGCAGGTATTGAAAAACCTTTGCATTTCTGGGATAAATCCCACTTGATCATGGTGTATGATCTTTCTGATGTATTGCTGAATTCAGTTAGCGTTTTTTTTTTTTTTTTTTTTTTCCGGTACGCGGGCCTCTCACTGTTGTAGCCTCTCCCGTTGCGGAGCACAGGCTCCGGACGCGCAGGCTCAGCAGCCATGGCTCACGGGCCCAGCCGCTCCACGGCATGTGGGATCTTCCCGGACTGGGGCACAAACCCGTGTTCCCTGCATCGGCAGGCAGACTCTCAACCACTGCGCCACCAGGGAAGCCCAGTTAGCTAATATTTTTTTGAGGATTTTTGCAACTATGCTCATGAGTGATATTTGGCAGGTAACCTTTCTTGAAAAGCTATTTTATTAGTGCTGAACTCTTTTAGCTCTTGCTTGCCTGTGAAGATTTTGATCTCTTCATCAAATCTGAATGAGAGCCTTGCTGGGTAGAGTGTTCTTGCACATTTTTTTCCCCTTGTCACTTTAAATATATTGTGCTATTTCCTTCTGGCCTGCAGAATTTCTGCTGTAAAGTTAGCTGATATCTTTATGGGTGTTCCCTTGTACATAACGTGTTATTTTTCCCTTGCTGACTTTAATATTCTCTCTTTATCTTTATTTTTTGCCATTTTAATTACAATGTGTCTTGCTGTGTTCCTCTTTGGGTTAATCCTATATGGGACTTTCTGCACTTCCTGGACTTGGATGCCTGTTTCCTTTCTCAGGTTAGGGAAGTTTTCAGCTATTATTTTTTCAATTATGTTCTCAGCTCCCTTTTCTCTCTCTTCTCCTTCTGGAACCCCCTTAATGCAAATATTAGTGCACTTGATGTTGCCCCAGAGTTCTCTTAAACTGTCCTCATTTCTTTTCATACTTTTTTCTGTTCATCATTAGTGATTTCCTCTTCTCTGTCTTCCAATTCGCTGATCCCCTCCTCTGTATCATTTAGTCTACTGTTGATGCTTTCTAGTGTGTTTTTTGTTATTGTATCCTTCATCTCTGTTTGGTTGGTTCTTTATAATTTCTAACTTTGTTAAAAATGTCTAACTTCTCACTCTGTGCATCTATGCTTCTACCAAGTTCTTAGATTATCTCTAGAATCACTACCTTGCAGTCTTTCTTGGATAAATTACCTATCTTCACTTCACTTAATTCTTCTTCTGGGATTGTATCTTCTTCTTTCATCTGAAACATGTTCCTCTGCCACCTCATTTTGTCTAACTGCTGTTTTTAGTTTTATTCATCTGGTAGTTGGTTATATTTCCTGAAATTGAAGAAGTAGTCTTTTGTAGGAGAAGTCCTATGCACCTCAGCAGCACATTCCCCTCTCATTACCAGAACTATATGCTCTAGAGGTTCCCCCTATGATGGCTGTATATGTCTTCCTGTTGTGGCAGGCTGACTAACTGGGCAGTCTGGTACATTTGTTGGACCTCAGTACATTTGGTTTCCAGGTTGTCTTATGTGGAAGCTGCCTGCCACCGGTTGGCTGACTGGGGAACCCCAAGTGGACCTGGGACTAGTGCTAGGTTACTGATGAGTGGAGTCAGTATCCAGGAGACCCCAGGGCCTGCCCACTGGTGGGTGAATCCAGGTTCCTGAGGCTACTGCCAGCCTACTGGCAGGCAGGGATGGGTCCTGGGATCTTGTTAAAGGTCATAGAGGTCCCAGAACAAGTGTTGGATTGCTGGTGGGTGGGGCCAGTTCTGGACACAGTTGGCTGCTGAGTCCAGCATGTCTTGAAAGTTTTGTTGGCCTGTTAGTGGGCAGGCCCTAGGCCCATCCCATCCCAGAGCAGGATCTGGTCTGCTAGTGAATAGGGTAGAATCCTACCCTGTGGGACTGTGGTTTACTTGTGGCTGGTACCTGCCTACTGGTGGTGGATCTGGTCCAAGCCTCTCTGGCTGGAGGGCTCATGGGGTCTCAGCTCTAGTGCCTGAGTACTCATGTGTGGGGCTGGGTCCTGGGCCTTCTGGTGAGCAGAGCCATGTCCAGAGGTGGTCTTGGGCTCAGCCTGCCTACTGATGGGTGGAGCTGTGTTCACGCCCAGTTAGCTGCTTGGCTGAGTTGTCCCAGAACTGGTGTCTGCAGATGGTTGGGCCAGGGCAGGGCTGGGTTCTGGGGCTGATAAGCTAGAGGGAAGACTCCAGAATAGTGCTTGCCATCACCAGTGCTCATTTGGTAGAAGGAGCTCCCAAAAATTGCTGCTGCCAGTGTCTATGTCTACAGGGTAAGCTGCAGTTGCCTCCTGCCCTTCAGATCAGCAGGTATGTCTGACCCAGACTCCTTTCAAATAACTGCTTCTGTCCTGAGTCTCACAATGTGTGAGATTTTGTGTGTTCCCTTTAAGAGCAGAGTCTTTATCTCCCCAAGCCCTCTGGAACTCCCTCAGCTAAGCCTGCTGGCCTTTAAAACCATAGGCTTTGGGGGCTTATCTTCCTAGTGCAGGACCCCTATGTTGGGGACCCTGATGTGGGGCTCCAACCTCTCACTCCTTTGGGAGAGCTTCTGCAGTTGTAATTATTCTCTGTTTGTGAATCACCTACCTGGGAGTATGGGAGTTGACTATATCATGACTAGAGCTCTCCTACCTCTCTCGTTGTGGTTTCTTCTTTATATTTTTAATAATAGGAGATATTTTCTGGTAAGTTCTGGTCTTTTTTATTGATAGATGTTCTGCAACTAGTTGTGATTTTGCTGTATAATTGAGGGTCTTTCTACTCTGACATCTTGCACAGTCTCCAAAATTTCATTCTTTTTTTATGGCTGAGTAGTATTTCATTGTATTTATAATACCACATCTTCTTTATCCACTCATCTATTGATGAACATTTAGGTGTCTTCTATATCTTGGTTATTATAAACAATGTTGCTATGAACATTGAGATATATGTATCTTTTCAAATAACTGACATAAAAATTATAATAATTATTATATTTTTATAAAGCATAGCTGCTAGATTAATATGAATTGAGGTCTAGATGTATTTATTTTACTCAAGCTGTTTTTTTTCATTATTAGTGTCAGTTCCTTCAGTGTCAATAATAGACATATTTTCTTATATTCTGTTGTCATTAATACTTTCATTCAATTTGAGATGATGCATTTAGGAATAGCAGTCAGAGACAATTTTAAGGTTAAAATATGTTTGGATTTCTATAAAACAACTCCCCTTCCCCCACCCCTCCACAGTCAAATCTGTCTTTTTTTGCAAATTATACTATTTTAAAATAATAAAAAGCCTGCTTTTTATACCATATCAAATAGTATTAAATAAATGTCATCTTGTGTTTACATACGCATACACTTTGCATCCTTGTATTAGAATATTTCCTCTTTTTCATGTAGTTAATTTCTGAGAAATATTATTTTATTGCTTGTATATTTATCTTAGTCTTTATATAAAGTCAAAAATTATTGTACCAGAGACCTTCAAGATGGCGGAGGTGTAAGATATGGAGACCACCTTCCTCCCCACAAATACATCTACATGTGGAACAACTCCTACAAACCACATACTGAACACTGACAGAAGACCTCAGACTTCCCAAAAGGCAAGAAACTCCCCACATACCTGGGTAGGGTAAAATAAAAAAGAAAAATCAGAGACAAAAGAATGGGGACTGGACCTGCACCACCAGGAGGGAGCTGTAAAGGAGAAAAAGTTTCCACACACTAGGAAGATACTTAACTGATGGAGACAGGGGTTGGGCTGGGGAGAAGCTTCAGAGCCATGTAGGAGAGCGCAGCAACAAGGGTGCAGAGGGCAAAGCAAAAAGAATCTCACACAGAGGATAGGTGCTGACCAGCACTCACCAGCCTGAGAGGCTTGTCTGCTCACCCTGCAGGGCAGGTGGGGGCTGGGAGCTGAGGCTCCAGCTTCGGAGGCCAGATCTCAGAGAGAGGACTGGGGTTGGCTGCATGAACACAGGCTGAAGGGGGCTAGTGCACCACAGCTAGCCAGGAGGGAGTCTGGGAAAAAGTCTGAACCTGCCTAAGAGGCAAGAGACCATTGTTTCAGGGTGCATGAGGAGAGGAGATTCAGAGCACTGCCTAAATGAACTCCGGAGATGCGCACGAGCCATGGCTATCAGAGTTGACACCAGAGACGGGCATAAAATGCTAAGGCTGCTGCTACAGCCACCAAGAAGCCTGTGTGCAAGCACAGGTCACTATCCACACCTCCCCTCTGGGGATCCTGTGCAGCCCGGAACTGCCAGGGTTCTGTGATCCAGGGACAATGTCCCCAGGAGAACACATGGCACGATTCAGGCTGTTGCAAGGTCACACTGGCCTCTGCTGCCACAGGCTTACCCTATATTCTCTACCCCTCCCTTCCCCCAGCCTCAGTGAGCCAGAGACCCCTAATCAGCTGCTACTTTAACCTCATCCTATTTGGATGGGGAACAGACACCCTCAGGCGACCTACACACAGAGCAGGGCCAAATCCAAGGTTGAACCCCAGAAGCTGTGTGAACAAAGAAGAGAAAGGGAAATTTCTCCCAGCAGCCTCAAGAGCAGCAGATTAAACCTAAACAATCAACTTGACATATGCTGCATCTGTAGAATAACTGAATAGACAACAAATCATCCCAAAATTGAGGTGGTGGACTTTAGGAACAACTGTAGACTTGGAGTTTGCTTTCTGCATGTAATTTGTTTCTGGTTTTATGTTTATCTTAGTTTAGTATTTAGAGCTTATTACCACTGGTAGATTTGTTTATTGATTTGGTTGCTCTCTTCTTTTTTTTTTTTCTTAAATATATATATGTATATTTTTCTTTCCTTTTCCTCTTATTGTGTGTTATTTTGTCTGTATAGCTTTCCTTTTACCATTTGTCCTAGGGTTCTCTCTGTCTGTTTTTTTGTTTGTTTGTTTGTTTTTGTTTTTCAGATCGTTTTAGCACTTGTTATCATTGGTGGATTTCTTTTTTTGGTTTGGTTGCTCTCTTCTTTCTTTCTTTTAAATACATTTATATTTTAATTTTTAATAATAGTTTTTATTTTTTATTTTAATAACTTTATTTTAGTTTAGTTTTTTTCTTTTTTTTTTTTTTCCTCCCTTTTCTTCTGAGCTTTGTGGCTGAAAGGATCTTGGTGTTCCAGCCGGGTGTTAGGCCTGAGCCTCTGAGATGGGAGAGCCAAGTTCAGGACTTTGGTTCACCAGAGACCTCTGGGCTCAACAAAATATCAAAAAACAAAATCTCTCAGAGATCATCATCTCAAAGCTAAGAACTGACTCCACTCAATGACCAGCAAGCTACAGTGCTGAACACCCTATGCCAAACTACTAGCAAGACAGGAACACAATCCCACTAATTAGCAGAGAGGCTGCCTAAAATAATAATAAGGTCACAGACACCCCAAAACACACCACAGGACCTGGTCCTGCTCATCACAAAGACAAGATCCAGCCTCATCCACCAGAAGACAGGCACCAGTCCCTCCACCCGGAAGCCAACACAACCCACTGAACCAACCTTAGCCACAGGGGCCAGACACCAAAACCAACAGGAACTATGAACCTGCAGCCTGCAAAAAGGAGACCCCAAACACAGTAAGTTAAGCAAAATGAAAAGACAGAGAAACACACAGCAGATGAAGGAGCAAGGTAAACACCCACCAGACCAAACAAATTAAGAGGAAATAGACCATCTACCTGAAAAAAGAATTCAGAGTAATGATAGTAAAGATGATCCAAAATCTTGGAAATAGAATGCAGAAAATACAAGAAATGTTTAAAAAGAACCAAGAAGAACTAAAGAGCAAACAAACAATGATGAACAACACAATAAATGAAATGAAACATTCTCTAGAAGGAATAGCAGAATAACTGAGGCAGAAGAACGAATAAGTGACCTGGAAGATAAAATAGTGGAAATAACTATCACAGAGCAGAATAAAGAAAAAGATGAAAAGAATTGAGGACAGTCTCAGAGACATCTGGGACAACATTAAACACACCAACATTCAAATTACAGGGGTCCCAGAAGATGAAGAGAAAAAAATATGGACTGAGAAAATATTTGAAGAGATTATAGTTGAAAACTTCCCTAATATGGGAAAGGAAATACTTAGTCAAGTCCAGGAAGTGCAGAGTCCCATACAGGATAACTCCAAGGAGAAACATGCCAAATCACATATTAATCAAACTATCAGAAATTAAATACAATGAAGAAATATTAAAAGCAGCACAGAAAAAGCAACAAATAACATACAAGGGAATAGCCATAAGGTTAGCTGCTTATGTTTCAGCAGAAACTCTGCAAGCCAGAAGGGAGTGGCAGGACATATTTAAAGTGATGAAAGGGAAAATCCTACAGCCAATATTACTCTACCCAGCAAGGATCACATTCAGATTCAACGGAGAAATTAAAAACTTTACAGACAAGCAAAAACTAAGAGAATTCAGCACCACCAAACCATCTTTACAACAAATATTAAAGGAACTTCTCTAGGCAGGAAATACAAGGGAAGGAAAAGACCTACAATAACAAACCCAGAACAATTAAGAATATTGTAATAGGAACATATATATCAATAACTACCTTAAAAGTAAATGAATTAAATGTTCAAACCAAAAGAAAGGATACAAAAACAAGACCCATATATATGCTATCTATAAGAGAGACCCTTCAGACCTAGGGACTCATACAGACTGAAAGTGAGGGGATGGAAAAAGATATTCCATGCAAATGGAAATAAAAAGAAAGCCAGAGAAGCAATTCTCATATCAGACAAAATAGACTTTAAAATAAAGACTATTACAAGAAACAAAGAAAGGCACTACATAATGATCAAGGGATCTATCCAAAAAGATATAACAATTGTAAATCTTTATGCACCCAACATAGGAGTACCTCAATACATTAGGCAAATCCTAACAGCCGTAAAAGGGGTAATCAACAGTAAAACAAACATAGTAGGGGACTTTAACACCCTACCTTCACCAATGGACATATCATCAAAAATGAAAATAAATAATGAAACAGAAGCTTTAAATGATATATTAAAAAAGATGGACTTAATTGATATTTATAGGACACTCTGTCCAAAAACAAAGGTACACTATTTTCTCAAGTGTTCACGGACCATGCTCTAGGATAGATTATTTCTTGGGTCACAAATCATGCCTTGGTATATTTAAGAAAATTGAAATTGTATCATGTATCTTGTCTGACCACATGCTATGGGACTAGAATATCAATTACAGAAAAAAACCTCTAAAAAATACAGACACATGGAAGCTAAACAGTGCACTACTAAATAACCAAAAGATCACTGAAGAAATCAAAAAGGACCTAGAAATAAATGACAATGAAAGCAAAATGACACAAAACCTATGGGATGCAGCAAAAGAAGTTCTAACAGGGAAGTTTATAGTAATAAAATCCTACCTCAAGAAAGCAGAAATATCTCAAATAAACAAATTTACATCTAACTATACACGTGAAGCAATTAGAGAAAGAAGAACAAACCCCCCCCCCAAAGTTAGCAGAAGGAAATAAATCATATAGATCAGATGAGAAATAAATGAAAAAAGAAATGAAGGAAACGATAGCAAAGATCAATACAACTAAAAGCTGGTTCTTTGAGAAGATAAACAAAATAGATAAACCATTAGCCAGACTCATCAAGAAAAAAAGGGAGAAGAGTCAAATCAATAAAATTAGAAATGAAAAAGGAGCAGTAAAACCTGACACTGCAGAAATGCAAAGAATCATGAGAGATTACCACAAGCAACTACATGCCGGTAATATGGACAATGTGGCAGAAATGGACAAATTCTTAGAAAAGCCTAACCTTCAGTGGCTGAACCAGGAAGAAATTGAATATATAAACAGACCAATCACAAACACTGAAATGGAAACTGTGATTAAAAATCTTCCACCAAACAAAGAACAGGGCCAGATAACTTCACAGGAGAATTCTATCAAGCTTTTAGAGAAGAGCTAACATGAATCTTTCTCAAACTCTTCCAAAATATAGCAGAAGGAGGAACACTGCCAAACTCATTCTATTAGGCCAGCATCACCCTGAAACCAAAACCAGATAAAGATGTCACAAAAAAAGAAAACTACAGGCCAATATCACTGATGAACATAGATGCAAAAATCCCCTATAAAATACTAGCAGACAGACTCCAACAGCACATTAAAAGGATCATACACCATGATTGAGTGGGGTTTATCCCAGGAATGCAAGTATTCTTCAAAATATACAAGTCAATCAATGTGATAAACCATATTCACAAATTGAAGGAGAAAAAACATATGATCATCCCAAAAGATGCAGAAAAACTTCTGACATAATTCAATACCCATTTATGATGAAAACCCTCCAGAAAGTTAGCATAGATAGAACTTACCTCAGCATAATAAAGGCCATATATGACAAACCCACAGCCAACATGGTTCTCAATGATGAGAAAATGAAACCATTTCCACTAAGATCAGGAGCAACACAAGTTGCCCAATCTCATGACTATTATTCAATATAGTTTTGGAAGTTTTAGCCACAGCAATCAGAGAAGAAAAAGAAATAAAAGGAATCCTAATTGGAAAAGAAGAAGTAAAACTGTCACTGTTTGCAGGTGACATGATACTATACATAGAGAATCCTAAAGATGCTACCAGAAAACTACTAGAGCTAATCAGTGAATTTGGTAAAGTAGCAGGATACAAAATTAATGCATAGAAGTCTCTTGCATTCCTATGCACTAATGATGAAAAATCTGAAAGTGAAATCAAGAAAACACTCCCATTTGCCATTGCAACAAAAAGAATAAATACCTAGTAATAAACCTACCTAAGGAGATAAAACACCTGTATGCAGAAAACTATAAGAAACTGTTAAAAGAAATTAAAAATGATGCAAACAGATGGAGAGATATACAATGTTCTTGGATTGGACGAATTAACATTGTGAAAATGATGCTACTACCCAAAGCAATCTACAGATTCAATGCAATCCCTAACAAACGACCAATGGCATTTTTCACACAACTAGAACAAAAAAAATCACAATTTGTATGGAAACACAAAAGACCCCGAATAGCCAAAGCAATCTTGAGAAAGAAAAACGGATCTGGAGGAATCATTCTCCCTGATTTCAGACTATATTACAAAGCTACAGTAATCAAGACAGTATGATACTGGCATGAAAACAGAAATATAGATCAATGGAACAGGATAGAAAGCCCAGAGATACACCCACACACTTATGGTCACCTTATCTTTGATAAAGGAGGCAAGAATATACAATGGAGGAAAGACAGTCTCTTCAATAAGTGGTGCTGGGAAAACTGGAGAGCTACGTGGAAAAGAATGAAATTGGAACACTCTCTAACACCATACACAAAAATAAACTCAAAATGGGTTAAAGACCTAAAGGTAAGGCCTGAAACTATCAAACTCTTAGAGGAAAACATAGACAGGACACTCTATGACATAAATCACAGCAAGATCATGTTTGAGCCATCTCCTAGAGAAATGGAAATAAAAACAAAAATAAACAAATGGGACCCAGTGAAACGTAAAACCTTTTGCACAGCAAAGGAAGCCATGAACAAGACGAAAAGATAACCCTCAAAATGGGAGAAAATATTTGTAAATGAAGCAACTGACAAAGGAATAATCCCCAAAATATTCAAGCAGCTCATGCAGCTCAGTATCATAAAAACAAATAGACCAATCCAAACATGGGCAGAAGACCTAAATAGATATTTCTCCAAAGAAGATATACAGATTGCCAACAAACACATGAAAGGATGCTCAACATCACTAATCATTAGAGAAGTGCAAATCAAAACTACAGTGAAGTATCACCTCACATCAGTCAGAATGGCCATCATCAAAAAATCTACAAACAATAAATGCTGGAGAGGGTGTAGAGAAAAGGGTACCCTATTGCACTCTTGGTGGGAATGTAAATTGATACAGCCACTATGGAGAACAACATGGAGTTTCCTTAAAAGCTAAAAATAGTACTACCATTCTACCCAGCAATCCCACTACTGGGCATATATCCTGAGAAAACCATAATTCAAAACGAGTCATATACCAAAATGTCCATTGCAGCTTTATTTACAATAGCCAGGACATGGAAGCAACCTAAGTGTCCATCGACAGATGAATGGATAAAGAAGATGTGACACATATACACAATGGAATATTACTCAGCCATAGAAAGAAATGAAATTGAGTTATTTGCAGTGAAGTGGATGGACCTAGAGACTGTCATACAGAGTGAAGTAAGTCAGACAGAGAAAAACAAATACTGTATGCTAACACATATATATGGAATCTAAGGGGAAAAAAAAGGTTCTGAAGAACCTAGGTGCAGGACAGGAATAAAGATGCAGATATATAGAGTGGACTTGAGGACACGGGGAGTGGGAAGGGTAAGCTGGGACGAAGTGAGAGAGTGGCATGGACATATATATACCACCAAATGTAAAATAGATAACTAGTGGGAAGCAGCTGAAATAGCACAGGGAGATCAGCTTGGTGCTTTGTGACCACCTAGAAGGGTGGGATAGGGAGGGTGGAAGGGAGGCACAAGAGGAATAAGATATGGGATATATGTATACATATAATTGATTCACTTTGTGATACAACAGAAACTCACACAACATTGTAAAGCAATAATACTCCAATAAAGATATTAAAAATAAAAAGTTAAAGGAAAGAAAAACAAAACAAAACAAAACTATTGTACCACTCATTAGAATAACATTGAGCTCACTAACAGAAGGTTGTTTTTAAATTATTTTAATAGAATGATTTTGCAGAGGGAACAAAACTCAACCTAGTAATTTTGTCATTGGACAATATTAATGAATGTTTTTTAATAATTATTTTCTTACCTCTTAAATAGTTGAAATTAAAATAAACTCTTTTTATAAGCAAGAGTATGTGGATTTTTGTTGTATGTTGTTGGCTAAATCAAATTACCTTTATGCTTATCTTGGCATTAGTAGACTGGTTGGCAGGACAGCAGAAAACATAAAAGCAGAATGGTCTAATTGATGTCATCATAGACTTCATTGTGGTCCAAATCCATAAAATTTTTAAAACTATAGGTATTTTTCTGTGCTTTTTTTTTTCTTTTGTATAATACTAATTAAAATTTTGTTTTTCCATTAAACAAGACATATATCTTGAATCTTCTTTCTGTTCTCTACATTATATATATATATATATATATATATATATATATATATATAATCATTGTATATCCAAATTATAGCTCTTCATTTGCTAAATGCTTGCAGATATTTTAACAAATGCTACACATGTAATAACTAAAAGTAAACAAGTCTTGTTTAATCTACCGAAACTCAAAATGAAGCTTGAATAAGGTCATATCATATGAAGCTGAAAGAGACTGTCAAATTGATAAATTTTAACTATGCCTCAGTAAGTTCAGTGAAACATAAAAAAAAGAAAGAAAGAAAGAAAAGAAACGAAAGTCATCAAGCTTTTGTTTTGGTAGCCCTACTTAGAAGCACTAATAAATAGGCTTCTCAGTAGTTGAAATGCTCTGGAATCTTGGCATATGACAATTGTAGAGGTTAAACACTCAAATACAAACTACATACATTTCCCGATATACAAAGCAGGAGAGCTGGTGTGATATACTGGAGTTAGGAATGAGATTGAGAAATCAAAGTAATAAGTATTTGGACACCAAATCAGTCATTCATTACTTTTGCAGCTCTAGAGAAGACAAATTGTGTGAGTTCACTTTCTGTATGTGTATAAGGAGAGAGGAAATATTACAAATTAAAAAGAGGCCAAAGAGATATAACAAGGAATGCAATGTGTGATCCAAGTTTATTTGTTTGTTTTTTCTGTCTATAAGGACATTATTGGAACAAATGGAAAATTCTGAATAAGGCCTGTAGTTCAGATAATAATATTATATCACTCTTAATTTCCTGATTTTGATAGTGATACAATGCATATATAAGATAATGTCCTTGTGTTGTAGGAAATACATGCTGAAATGTTTAGGGGTAAGTATTCAAAAAAGTAGAAAGAAGGAAAATGATAAAGCAATATGACAAAATGTTAACATTTGGGAAGTAAGGTTAAAGGATACGTGGGAATTCGTAGTACATTGTACTTTATATAAATCTCAAATTACATCAAAATAAGTTAAAATTTATAAAAAAATATGAATAAGAATATATCTGCCTATTATAAATTTTAATTTGATGTATGAAACATGGTAGCTACTTAACATCTGTTATTATGGGTATTCAACCAAATCAGAATTATAACAAGACTGTAATCTATGTGTATAATAGTGTAGAATATAATATGGGGTCTTTTTATTATACAGAAAAATTTTTTTAATAAAATGTAATTTTATATAATCCTTATGATCTTGGGTAAATGCTTTATGTGAACATCATATAATGTAATGTTACTAATGGAGTGTTTATAAACTTACATTGATCAAGAGCATTTCCCTTGATGGAAGTTAACTATAAAGGCACCTGTAGTCAGAACATTAGACTCCTTTCCTTTCTCCTCCTTCTCTTCCTTAGACCCCTTCCATTGTCCTTGGGCAAAGTCTGGAATGGACCATAGGGCTGAACGATAGGGATTTCTCTGTTCTAAACAAAGGGATAAAAGCTAGATCTGGTGTTGTGTGTTACAGTGTGGGGGGGTTGTCTTTGGGCTCTATCTTTCTTCTATCAAGATGCCCTGGTTCTCTTGGGAGCTACTCAGGCCTAGGAAAGCTTGTGCATTGTTTTGTTAGGCCAGCTCTGCCCTTGGGTTTAGGAAGTAAACCTTGTTTTCCCATTCTTTGCTGCTTTGCTTCTTGTACTCACCTTTCACTGATGTGTGAGTGGGTGTGGTTCTTGGAAGATAAGAAGCTAATTTGGTTCTAGGTCAGTGGCTGCCTCTAGTGTAGGCATTCAGATTTGAAGTTAATGTTCCAGCTGACAACTGACTTTGTTTTGTATGTTTAAATTTTCTCATTATCTATCAGAAGTGTTGTCTATAGGAGGATAGAAAATGAGGATTCAAGCATCCTGGCTTCTCAGCAAGTGTTATCTTCCAATTCTAACACAACATAACAACATACAACATTGCAACATGAAGCATTTCTGAGAAATTTCTAATTCTCTGAAGGATCTTCCTGTAATGCTTGCAGAAGTGTTTTTAAGATGCTTAAATGAATGTTGCTGTGTTTAATTTATGCAGCCTACTGAAATCAAATTCAAGCCATAGTCAACACTGACATTGTGTGAGAGAAAGAGTTAAGCAAGTGCTATCTGATTTAAAAGGTACAATATGGGAACATTTAATTATAACTGGACTATTATCTTATAAATGTGCAGATTACTGCCAAACTTTATGAAGGATGATGAGTCAGGACCAGTCTAATGATCTTATAATCTGACAGAATTCCTCTTGCAAACATTCTTATCTTAAAGTGATGAATCGTTTCTGCCAGAATAATAACTAATGAATGTTAAGCTCTATATGTCAGGTAAAAAAAAAAGAAATTGTTTATAATTTATTTGCAATTAAAGTAGCAAAACGGTCAATTCTGCAGCCCACAAATAGGCAAAAACAATTTTTAGCCCACATCCTGAATAGATTAGTGAGCCTCCCAACTAAGGAGACACTGCACACTTATTCTGGGATATACGGTACCTCAATTGGGAGAACTTCCTCATTTTCTCCTTCACTTCTGTTTGTTTTCTTCCACATCTTCTTACCAGATAATAATAATAAATGAAGACAGAAATCATGAATGCATTAAACATTCTAGGGAAGTTCCTGTAGGTATTTTATTGACTGCTGTAGGGATTACAATATCCTTGCTTAGCCCTCCTAGTATGGGAATACAGACCGAATGGACATATTGTCCTTTACACTTGAGTACCTTGAACTCATTTGAATATAAAGTGCATTAAATTTGTAAAAGCAATATTATTTTAATGGAATTAAAGATGGACTACTTAAATAAAATAGTTCAACTAAAGATTATCTGTAAAATACAGTGCTTAGAATATTTATTTGAAACTCTGCCAGTTACATCAAACAGTCCAAATATTACTTTGTATGAAAAGCTCAAAAATTCTAGTTTTGATCCTATTCTTTTTGTAAACAGAAATATTTTAAAAGAGTAAATTCATACAGATCTTATAGTTGACCTTAAAAATATTTCTTATGATAATGTATTTTTCTGAACAAATGCAGGTATTAGTTAAGACTGTGTGTGTGTGTGTGTGTGTTTGTGTGTGTGTGTGTGAGAGAGAGAGAGAGAGAGAGAGAGAAAATGAGAGGGAGAGAGAGAGAGAAGGAGAGAAGAAGGAGGGAGGGATGGATATGGGGGTGAAAATGGTTTATTTGATGTGTTTTCCATGACTAATACATCTTTGGCATTATACACACACAGATATTATGGACAGTCTTGCATAGATGAGGCATATATCTGCAAGAATATTTTGGTAGTGAAAATCGTGTGAATATGATAATCAGTTACCGAGCATTAAATGTTATGTACCTACATTTTAAATATGTTAACATAAATTGTCTTTACATGAAAAGATCATGTCATTTTTTTTTAAAACAGAATATAAGAATGAAATTAGAGGGGGGACCTTGAAGATGGCAGAAGAGTAAGACGCGGAGATCACCTTCCTCCCCACAGATACACCAGAAATACATCTACATGTGGAACAACTCCTACGGAACACCTACTGAAGGCTGGCAGAAGACCTCAGACCTCCCAAAAGGCAAGAAACTCCCCACGTACCTGGGTAGGGCAAAAGAAAAAAGAATAAACAGACAAAAGAATAGGAATGGCACCTGCACCAGTGGGAGGGAGCTGTGGAGGAGGAAAAGTTTCCACACACTAGGAAGCCCCTTCGCGGGCGGAGAATGCGGGAGGCGGAGGGAGGAGCTTTGAAGCCGCGGAGGAGTGCACAGCAACAGGGGTGCGGAGGGCAAAGCGGCAAGATTCTCGCACAGAGGATCGGTGCCGACTGGCACTCACCAGCCCGAGAGGCTTGTCTGCTCACCTGCCGGGGTGGGCGGGGCTGCGAGCTGAGGCTCGGGTTTCGGTCAGAGCGAAGGGAGAGGACTGGGGTTGGCTGCTTGAACATAACCTGAAGGGGTTAGTGCACCACGACTAGCCGGGAGGGAGTCCTGAGAAAAGTCTGCACCTGCCGAAGAGGCAAGAGACTTTTTCTTCCCTCTTTTGTTTTCTGGTGCACAAGGAGAGGGGTTTAAAAGCGCTGCTTAAAGGAACTCCATAGACGGGCGTGAGCCGCGGCTAAAAGCGCGGACCCCAGGGACGGGCGGGAGACGCTAAGGCTGCTGCTGCCACCACCAAGGGGCCTGTGTGCGAGCACAGGTCACTATCCACACCCCTCTTCCGGAGAGCCTGTGCAGCCCACCACTGCCAGGTTCCCGGGATCCGGGGGCAACTTCCCTGGGAGAACGCATGGCGGGCCTCAGCCTGGTGCAATGTCATGCCGGCCTCTGCCGCCGCAGGCCCGCCCCGCACTCCGTGCCCCTCCCTCCCCCAGGCCTGAGTGCGCCAGAGCCCCCGAATCAGCAGCTCCTTTAACCCTGTCCTGTCTGAGCAAAAAACAGACGCCCTCCAGCGACCTACACGCAGAGGCAGGGCCAAACCCAAAGCTGAGCCCCTGTGAGCTGTGAGAACAAAGAGGAGAAAGGGAAATCTCTCCCAGCAGCTTCAGAAGCAGCGGAGTAAAGCTCCACAATCAACTTGATGTACCCTGCATCTGTGGAATACATGAATAGACAACGAATCATCCCAAATTGAGGAGGTGGGCTTCGAGAGCAAGATCTATGATTTTTTCCCCTTTTCCTCTTTTTGTGAATGTGTATGTGTATGCTTCTGTGTGAGATCTTGTCTGTATAGCTTTGCTTCCACCATTTGTCCTAGGGTTCTATCCGTCCATGGATTAAAAATTTTTTTTTTCTTAATAATTAATTTTAATTTTAATAACTTTATTATACTTTACCTTCTTTCTTTCTTTCTTTCTTTCTTTCTTTCTTTTTCTTTCTTTCTTTCTTTCTTTCTTTCTTTCTTTCTTTCTTTCTTTTTCTTTCTTTCCTTCCTTCCTTCCCTCCTTTAGACAACGAAACATCCGAATTGAGGAGGTGGTCTCTGAGAGCAAGATTTATGATTTTTTCCCCTTTACCTCTTTTTGTGAGGGTGTATGTGTATGCTTCTATGTAAGATTTTGTCTGTATAGCTTTGCTTCCAACATTTGTCCTAAGGTTCTATTTGTCCCTTTTTTTCCTAAATAATTATTTTTTAATTCAATAACTTTATTATATTTTATTTTACTGTATCTTCTTTCTTTCTGTCTTTTTTCTTTCCTTCCCTCCTTCCTTCTTTCCTCCCTGCCTCCCTCCCTACTTTCTTTCCTTCTTGCCTTCTTTCCTTCTTTGCTTTTCTTTCTTCCTTCCTTCCTTCCTTCCTTTCTTCACACCTTTCTTTCTTTCTTTCTTTCTTTCTTTCTTTCTTTCTTTCTTTCTTTCTTTCTTTCTTTCTTTCTTTCTTCATACTTCTACTAATTCACTCTACTTTTTCTCCCTTTTATTCTGAGCTGTGTGGATGAAAGGCTCTTGGTGCTCCAGCCAGGAGTCAGGGCTCTGCCTCTGAGGTGGGAGAGCCAACTTCAGGACACTGGTCAACAAGAGACCTCCCAGCTCCACATAATATCAAATGGTGAAAATCTCCCAGAGACCTCCATCTTAACACCAGCACCCAGCTTCACTCAGTGACCAGCAAGCTACAGTGCTGGACAACCTATGCCAAACAACTAGCAAAACAGGAGCACAACCCCACCCATTAGCAGAGAGGCTGCCTAAAATCATAATAAGTCCACAGACACCCCAAACCACACCACCAGATGTGGACCTGCCCTCTAGAGAGACAATATCCAGCCTCATCCACCACAACACAGGCAATAGTCCCCTCCACCAGGAAGCCTACACAACCCACTGAACCAAACTTAGCCACTGGAGACAGACATCAAAATCAGCGGGAACTATGAACCTGCAGCCTGCAAAAAGGAGACCCCAAACACAGTAAGATAAGCAAAATGAGAAGACAGAAAAACACACAGCAGATAAAGGAGCAAGATAAAAATGCACCAGACCTAAGAAATGAAGAAGAAATAGGAAGTCTACCTGAAAAAGAATTCAGAATAATGATAGTAAGGATGATCCAAAATCTTGGAAATAGAATGGACAAAATGCAAGAAACATTTAACAAGGACCTAGAAGAAATAAAGATGAAACAAGCAACGATGAACAACACAATAAATGAAATTAAAAGTACTCTAGATGGGATCAATAGCAGAATAACTGAGGCAGAAGAATGGATAACTGACCTGGAAGATAAAATAGTGGAAATAACTACTGCAGAGCAGAATAAAGAAAAAAGAATGAAAAGAACTGAGGACAGTCTCAGAGACCTCTGGGACAACATTAAACGCACCAACATTCGAATTATAGGGGTTCCAGAAGAAGAAGAGAAAAAGAAAGGGACTGAGAAAATATTTGAAGAGATTATAGTTGAAAACTTCCCTAATATGGGAAAGGAAATAGTTATTCAAGTCCAGGAAACACAGAGAGTCCCATACAGGGTAAATCCAAGGAGAAATATGCCAAGACACATATTAATCAAACTGTCAAAAATTAAATACAAACAAAGCATATTAAAAGCAGCAATGGAAAAACAACAAATAACACACAAGGAAATCACCATAAGGTTAACAGCTGATCTCTCAGCAGAAACCCTGCAAGCCAGAAGGGAGTGGCAGGACATACTGAAAGTGATGAAGGAGAAAAACCTGCAACCAAGACTATTCTACCCAGCAAGGATCTCATTCAGATTTGATGGAGAAATTAAAACCTTTACAGACAAGCAAAAGCTGAGAGAGTTCAGCACCACCAAACCAGCTCTACAACAACTGCTAAAGGAACTTCTCTAGACAAGAAACACAAGAGAAGGAAAAGACCTATAATAATGAACCCAAAACAATTTAGAAAATGGGAATAGGAAGATACATATTGATAATTACCTTAAATGTAAATGGACTAAATTCTCCCACCAAAAGACACAGATTGGCTGAATGGATACAAAAACAAGACCCTTATATATGTTGTCTACAAGAGACCCACTTCAGGCCTAGAGAAACATACAGACTGAAAGTAAGGGGATGGAAAAAGATATTCCATGCAAATGGAAACCAAAAGAAAGCTAGAGTAGCAATTCTCCTATCAGACAAAATAGACTTTACAATAAAGACTATTAGAAGAGAAAAAGAAGGACACTACATAATGATCAAGGGATCAATCCAAGAAGAAGATATAACAATTGTAAATATTTATGAACCCAAAATAGGAGCACCTCAATACATAAGGCAAATACTAACAGCCATAAAAGGGGAAAGCGACAGTAACACATTCATAGTAGGGGACTTTAATACCCCACTTTCACCCATGGACAGATCATCCAAAATGAAAATAAATAAGGAAACACAAGCTTTAAATGATACATTAAACAAGATGGACTTAATTGATATTTATAGGGCACTCCATCCAAAAACAACAGAATACACATTTTTCTCAAGTGCTCATGGAACATTCTCCAGGATAGATCATATCTTAGGTCAAAAATCAAGCCTTGGTAAATTTAAGAAAATTGAAATTGTATCAAGTATCTTTTCCAACCACAATGCCATGAGACTAGATACCAATTACAGGAAAAGATCTGTAAAAAATACAAACACATGGAGGATAAACAATACACTACTTAATAATGAAGTGATCACTGAAGAAATCAAATAGGAAATTAAGAAATACCTAGAAATAAATGACAATGGAGACACAACGACCCAAAACTTATGGGATGCAGCAAAAGCAGCTCTAAGGGAAGCAGGAAACATCTCGAATAAACATCCTAACCTTGCGCATCAAGCAATTAGAGAAAGAAGAACAAAAAAAAGAAAAAAAAAAAAAAAACAAAGCTAGCAGAAGGAAAGAAATCATAAAAATCAGATCAGAAATAAATGAAAAAGAAATGAAGGAAACAATAGCAAAGATCAATAAAACTATAAGCTGGTTCTTTGAGAAGATAAACAAAATAGATAAACCATTAGCCAGACTCATCAAGAAAAAAAAGGAGAAGACTCAAATCAATAGAATTAGAAATGAAAAAGGAAAAGTAACAACTGACACTGCAGAAATAAAAAAGATCATGAGAGATTACTACAAGCAACTCTATGCCAATAAAATGGACAATCTGGAAGAAATGGACAAATTCTTAGAAATGCACAACCTGCCAAGACTGAATCAGGAAGAAATAGAAAATATGAATAGACCAATCACAAGCACTAAAATTGAAACTGTGATTAAAAGTCTTCCAACAAACAAAAGCTCAGGAACAGAGGGCTTCACAGGTGAATTCTATCAAACATTTAGAGAAGAGCTAACACCTATCCTTCTCAAACTCTTCCAAAATATAGCAGAGGGAGGAACACTCCCAAATTCCTTCTAAGGGGCCACCATTACCTTGATACCAAAACCAGACAAGGATGTCACAAAGAAAGAAAACTACAGGGCAATATCACTGATGAACATAGATGCAAAAATCCTCAACAAAATACTAGCAAACAGAATCCAACAGGACATTAAAAGGATCATACACCATGATCAAGTGGGGTTTATTCCAGGAATGCAAGGATTCTTCAATATATGCAAATCTATCAATGTGATAAACCATATTAACAAATTGAAGGAGAAAAACCATATGATCATCTCAATAGATGCAGAGAAAGCTTTTGACAAAATTCAACACTCATTTATGATAAAAACCCTGCAGAAAGTAGGCATAGAGGGAACTTTCCTCAACATAATAAAGGCCATATATGACAAGCCCACAGCCAACATCATCCTCAATGGTGAAAAACTGAAAGCATTTCCACTAAGGTCAGGAAAAAGACAAGGTTGCCCACTCTCACCACTCTTATTCAACATAGTTTTGGAAGTTTTAGCACAGCAATCAGAGAAGAAAAGGAAATAAAAGGAATCCAAATCGGAAAAGAAGAAGTAAAGCTGTCACTGTTTGCAGATGACATGATCCTATACATAGAGAATCCTAAAGGTGCTACCAGAAAACTACTAGAGCTAATCAATGAATTTGGTAAAGTAGCAGGATACAAAATTAATGCACAGAAATGTCTGGCATTCCTATATACTAATGATGAAAAATCTGAAAGTGAAATCAAGAAAACACTCCCATTTACCATTGCAACAAAAGGAATAAAATATCTAGGAATAAACCTACCTAAGGGGACAAAAGACCTGTATGCAGAAAATTATAAGACATTGATGAAAGAAATTAAAGATGATAAAAATAGATGGAGAGATATACCATGTTCTTGGATTGGAAGAATCAACATTGTGAAAATGTCTCTACTACCCAAAACAATCTATAGATTCAATGTAATCCCTATCAAACTACCACTGGCATTTTTCACAGAACTTGAAAAAAAATTTCACAATTTGTATGGAAACACAAAACACCCCGAATAGCCAAAGCAACCTTGCGAGGGAAAAACGGAGCTGGAGGAATCACGCTCCCTGACTTCAGTCTATACTACAAAGCTACAGTAATCAAGACAGTATGGTACTGGCACAAAAACAGAAAGATAGATCAATGGAATAGGATAGAAAGCCCAAAGATAAACCCACGCACATATGGACACCTTATCTTTGATAAAGGTGGCAGGAATGTACAGTGGAGAAAGGACAGCCTCTTCAATAAGTGATGCTGGGAAAACTGGGCAGATACATGTAAAAGTATGAGATTAGATCACTCCCTAACACCATACACAAAAATAAGCTCAAAATGGATTAAAGACCTACATGTAAGGCCAGAAACTATCAAACTCTTAGAGGAAAACATAGACAGGACACTCTATGACATAAATCACAGCAAGATCCTTTCTGACCCACCTTCTAGAGAAATGGACATAAAAACAAAAATAAACAAATGGGACCTAATGAAACTTCAAAGCTTTTGCACAGCAAAGGAAACCATAAACAAGACCAAAAGACAACCCTCAGAATGGGAGAAAATATTTGCCAAAGAAGCAACTGACAAAGGATTAATCTCCCAAATTTACAAGCAGCTCATGTAGCTCAATAACAAAAAAAAACAAACAACCCAATCCAAAAATGGGCAGAAGACCTAAATAGACATTTCTCCAAAGAAGATATACAGACTGCCAACAAACACATGAAAGAATGCTCAACATCATTAATCATTAGAGAAATGCAAATCAAAACTACAATGAGATATCATCTCACACCAGTCAGAATGGCGATCATCAAAAAATCTACAAACAATAAATGCTGGAGAGGGTGTGGAGGAAAGGGAACACTCTTGCACTGCTGGTGGGAATGTGAATTGGTTCAGTCACTATGGAGAACAGTATGCAGGTTCCTTAAAAAACTACAAATAGAACTACCATATGACCCAGCAATCCCACTACTGGGAATATACCCTGAGAAAACCAAAATTCAAAAAGAGTCATGTACCAAAATGTTCACTGCAGCTCTATTTACAGTAGCCCAGAGGTGGAAACAACCTAAGTGCCCATCATCAGATGAATGGATAAAGAAGATGTGGCACATATATACAATGGAATATTACTCAGCCATAAAAAGAAACGAAACTGAGCTATTTGTAATGAGGTAGATAGATCTAGAGTCTGTCATACAGAGTGAAGTAAGTCAGAAAGAAAAAGACAAATACCATATGCTAACACATATATATGGAATTTAAGAAAAAAAATGTTATGAAGAACCTAGGGGTAAGACAGGTATAAAGACACAGACCTACTGGAGAACAGACTTGAGGATATGGGGAGGGGGAAGGGTGAGCAGTGACAGGGCGAGAGAGAGTCATGGACATATATACACTACCAAATGTAAGGTAGATAGCTAGTGGGAAGCAGCCGCATGGCACAGGGGTATCGGCTCGGTGCTTTGTGACCGCCTGGAGGGGTGGGATAGGGAGGGTGGGAGGTAGGGAGATGCAAGAGGGAAGTGATATGGGCACATATGTATATGTATAACTGATTCACTTTGTTATAAAGCAGAAACTAACACACCATTTTAAAGCAATTATACCCCAATAAAGATGTTAAAAAAAAATGAAATTAGAAAGTTAATGTTAACCCAGAATGAAGCTAGGAAATTTGGAGAGAAAGGTAAAATTTGAACCCAGAAGTGTGGGGATATGGACTTGGTATCCTTACTTTTCGTATGTTTGCTACAAAAATTTTCATACTTCATAAAAAAGTAGAGAAAATCTTGCAAATGAACTCCCATATGCCCATCACTCAGTTTCAAGAAGTGTCAAGATTTTTGCCCCATTTGTTTTATCTGTCACTTATTTTTATTATTGTTTTTCTTTTTTTGCTGAAGTATTATAAAGCTAAATCCTGGTATCATGTCATTTCACCTCCAAATTACATCTGTATTCATCTTTTTCAAAAATACAGGACATGTTTTAACCTAAAAATAAGTCCATTTTTATACCTAAATCAAAATTGACAATTTTTGTATTATATATTCAGTCCCTAATTAAATTTCCCTGATAGCTTCAGAGGTTTTTTTAGTTAGTTGGAATCAAGATCCAATCCACACGTTGCATTTGTTTGCTATGTCTCTTGTATCTTTAATACAGAACAGACCCTCCCTTTTTCTTCCACACCACTGACTTGTTAGAAAAATCAGATTAGTTGTTCTATAATATGCCCAACATTCTGAATTTGTATGTTTGATTCCTCTTAGTGTCATTTAAGTTGTTCCTCTATTCTCTCATATTACCTGTAAATCTAGCTAAATCTTGATATGATGGCAGTTGAACTATTTAGGAAAAAATACTTCCTAGGTGGTCCCATGTGCTGTACATTGCATTAGAACCAGCCCCACAAGCCTAGAAGAAAATACATCTGATTCTAAAATGCTGCTCTTTGCAACACCTTCCTTTACACTAGTCTATAAACTTTATATCTGGGTACAATTGTTAGCACAAAAGGCCAAACAAAGTCCAAGATGTGCAATGGACAGATTTGTTTTCCCTGGGAAAATAGTTATAAATCTGTAGTAAATGGAAGCTTAGTGCCAACTTATATATTCTATCACTCCACCAAGTACCCTCGAATATAATCTGATATTCAATTGCCACAGAGCCCTGGCAGACAGTCTCAATGACGAAGTCCATGGAGGAAACTTTGGCAGAATGACTAGAGTAGATACTGCTCAGCAGGAACACAAGCTGAGTCTGACACATGCACCCTGGAGGTTGCAGTGTGGAATTAGCCATTTTCTTCCCAGGAAACAGTTGCTTCTTTCACACTGCAAAAATAGTAGAAGATATACTTTTTTGTTGTTTTTAATGAAGTATAAGGAATAGGCAGAAGGATATCTGCTCCACAGTATAGACACACATGCATGTGTATCTATGCACACACATAGACACACACAGTTTTTGTCATACAGAAAAAGATAGTTCAACTTTGGACAGAGTTTGAAGTGTTTACATTGGACTTATCAAACCAAATGAGGTGACTCTGGTGGGATGAATACAATGGAAGCAGAAGAAGTGTGATATTTAGAAATGCATTCATAAGACTGACAGAGAAAGACTGACAGAGTAGAAAGAAGAAAGACCTTGATGTCCATCCTTTAGTTCTATATTTTGATTGCTAACTTATTCCACATGAAGGTGTTCTGCTCCTAACTCAGAACAAGTGTCCAAGAATCAAGGCATATTTTGTCACAATTCAGGAGTTAAAGTGTGTTTAGTGGTTCAGAAATGTGTCACACTGAAGCTTGGGAGAAACCTTGATGGGAAGAAATCCTTGTTCTTGGGACTTCCCCAGTGGCCCAGTGGTAAAGAATCCGCCTTCCAGTGCAGGAGACACGGATTTGATCCCTGGTCAGGGAACTAAGATCCCACATGCTGCAGGGCAACTAAGCCTGTGTGTGCGCCTCAACTACTGAGCTCGTGCACCTCAATAGAGGGAGCCTGCATGACTCAACTACAGAGCCCATGTGCCCTGGAGCCTGTGCACCACAACCAGAGACAGAAAACCCACGCACCACATCTAGAGAGAAACCTGAGCAGACCACGCACCGTATGTAACAGAAAAGATCCCTTATGCCTCAACAAAGATCCCGTGTGCCATAACTAAGACATGAGGCAGCCAAAATAATAATAATAATAAGGAAAATAAGTAACTAAAATAAATAAATATGTTAAAAGAAAGAAATCCTTGTTCTTGGCACCTCTACAGCATTTTGGCACACCTTTATCAAAATATTTGTGATCTTTCTTTTGGTTTCATATATGACATTGATTTAAGCCAGGTAAGTGCATTGCTAAATGAACTGAGCTTTAGCCAATCACTGCAGGCAGATTGTTGTTGTTATTTACAATACTTTTCAGAGTTGTTCCTGAGCAGAAACTTTAGGTAAATGGAGTAGTAACAGAGAAGTTAAAAGCACTATGTATTAGCTTGCTTGAGCTGCCATGACAAAGTACCACAAACTGAATGGCTTCAAGAACAAATGCTTATAGAGGCTAGATGTCTGAGGCCAAGGTGTTATCAGGGTTGGTTCCTTCTGAGGGCTGTGGGGAAGAATCTGTTGCACGATTGTCCACTAGCTTATGGTGTTTTGCTGGCTATCTTTGGTAGTCCTTGGGCTGTTGAAGCATCACCCTAATAACTGCCTTCATCTTCACATGATATTCTCTTGTGTGTGTATGGGTCCAAATCTCCCCTTTCTTAAGGACCTGAGTCAAATTAGATTAGGGGCCCACCCTATGCCAGTGTCATTACATCTTAACTAAGTACATCTGCAACTAATTACAACTAATTGCAACAATGACCCTATTTCCAAATAAGATAATGTTCTGAGGTACTGGGGATTAGGACTTCAACTTATAAATTTTGGTAGGACAAATTTCAACCCATAACATCCAATATATCATTTATACTTAGATGATGAAATATTTGGGATTCTCAACCTCAGCTTTATTGATATTTTGGACTTGCTGATTCTTTGTGGGGCGGGGATATTGGCTGTCCTGTGCACTATAGAATGTCTTTAGCAGCATCACAGACCTCTACCTACTAGATGCCAGTAACACCTCAACCCCCAGTTATGGCAATCAAAAATGTCTTCAGATAGTACCAAGAGTCCCCTGATATAGGGGGATAGCCCCAGTTGAGAACTCACAGAACAATTAGATAACCTTTAAGTTATTTCTGTATGTCTACAGAAACCTGAAAATTATCATAACTCAGAGACAAGTTAACCCTTGTTATTCCCCTCAGAAATAGTAATGAAAGAAGAGTTAACTTATGTTTTCAAAGTGGTAAATTTGTATTTTTAATAAAGTAGTTACTTTTATAACTAGATACAAAAAATATTTTGCTATAAAATGCATTTCTCTAATTTCTCATCTGTATCTCTCTGTATTTTTATTTTGATCTCATAAAAATGAATTGAAAATGAAGTGAGGTATGGGCAATGGAAGGACCTGTGTTAACAGGGGAAAATAAAGCAGGATATACTTCTGATATGCATAAAACAATCATGATTTAAAATAGATAAATTGTGTGTATGTGTGTGTATACTTTTATGTGTAGTGTGTGTGTGTGTGTGTGTGTGTAGGTGTATACTTAGGTGGGCCAGACAAAGTATTGGCATGAAAATTTGGTTTTATCATCAAATGAGTCAAGAGAGGTGGTATCATACATGTATTTGAGTATTGCAACCCTGTTTTGGCATGGATTATTTTATTTAAAAAATATGGATAGCCATCATAGATCAATTTTCAGAAATAGGCAGTAGAGTTGTTTTGTGTTAAAGCTTCTTAATATAACCCTCTAAAAACTGGACATTCAAATAGAGGATTTCTGTATGCATATAATTAAAATGATGCTTCAAAGACAGGTCTAAATAAATTCTGTTGATTTGAAAGAAAAAAAATCCCTATTCTTTGTACATTTGCTGTTGAATCTATTTTAAGGTATCTTTCAGTAAATTTTGATTAAATGAGTATAATATTCCTTCCTTGCCTTGAAAAGTTCCAAAGAAAGAAGGAATGTACACGTCATTTTGCCAAACAGTCTCAAAATCTCTTACCCAAATGACTCATTGACAAGGAATATAAAAAATTTAGATGAGTTGAGCAAATTTTTTGACTCTTTAGGTTTCTATTCTGTAAAATAAAAACAGTGAAATGACCAAAAGTTTAATAACAGGTGATAGAGAAATATTATTATTATTTTTAAAGAATGTACCCCATGAATTATTTGGAGCAGAAGTCAAAAAGAGTGTCTGATGGACTGTACTTGTCTGCAATAAAATCAGTTTTCAATTGGTTTTATTTCTTATAATTAATTTAAACTAAAGAAAAGAAAAGTGTTAGATCCAACAAAACATAGGTGGGCAGAAGTCCTAAATAGATTTTTCTCCAAAGACCACATACAGATGACCAACAGGCACATGAAAAGACTCTCAATATCACTAATTATTAGAAAAATGCAAATTAAAGCTATAATGAGGTATCACCTCACATGGGTCAGAATGCTCATCATTAAAAAATCTACAAGTAACAAATGCTGGAGGGTGTGGAGAAAAGGGAACACTCCTACACTGTTGGTAGGAATGAAAGTTGGTGCAGCCACTATGGAAGACAGTGCAGAGGTTCCTCAAAAAACTAAAACTAAAGTTGCCATATGATCCAGCAATCCCACTCCTGGGCATATATACAGACAAAACTCTAATTCAAAAAGATACATGCACCCCAATGTTCACTGCAGCACAGTAGTCAAGACATGGAAAAAACCTCTGTCCATTGATAGATTAATGGATAAAGATGTGATATATATATATATAGAGAGAGAGAGAGAGAGAGAGAGAGCAATGGAATATTAGTCATAAAAAAAGAATGAAATAATGTCATTTGCAGCAACATGGATGGATCTAGTGATTTTCATACTAAGTGAAGTCAGTTGGAAAGAGAAAGACAAATACCATATGATATCATTTATATGTGGAATCTAAAATATGAAACAAATGAACTTATCTATGAAACAGAAACAAACTCACAGACAGAGAACAGACTTATGGTTGCTAAGGGGGAAAGGGGATGGGGGTAGGAAGGATTGGGAGTTTGGGATTAGCAGATGCAAACTATTTTATATAGGATGGATAAACAACAAGGTTCTACTGCATAGTACAGGCAACAATATTCAGTATCCTGTGATAAACCATAGTCGAAAAGAATATGAAAAAGAATGTATATATATTATATATATTATATATAATATATATATGTAAAAAAAGAAAAAATCATAACATTTCTTTTAAAAATCTGAGATTTCTGCTTTTCTTGAGACATCAGCAGCTCTGGAATTCCTGACTCTGCATTCTTACATGGCAACAATCAGGCAGAGTTCAGAAGCTGTAGCCACTTTGTCTGGGTATATTCTTCAGGAGGTCACTGACCCCACCATTGTCACTTTTCCCCAATGATGCCTAATGCTAGATGTTATTTATGTTTGTGTTTGTTCTAATCTAGGTCAATCTCATCAATTTTATAACCCTATAGATAGCATAACGGTTTGCCATTTTAACTTAAAACTTGAATCTATGAAAATGAATTATGTTTCAAGAAACAGGTATCAGAACACTTCTGTACAAACATATAAGGCATCATTATGAAGACCAAGAACCTGAACCCACAAGGGTTTGTGTATTCATACATACAACAAAAGTTTTTGCCACTAACTGCTTGGCACTGTTAGAAACGCACTATGTCTTGGATCTAAACTGATGCCTTGAATACTGCAAAATGGATCTCTTACCTACTTCTTTTGCTAGCTATGTAATCATGGCATTATTTAACCTCCCCAAAACTCACTTTCCACTTCTATAAAATAGGAAAAGTAATTGTATTTATTACATAAGCTTAAGTAAGTATTTTAAAAAGATAATATACTTTGCTTAAAATTCTGTTTGGCAGAGTAAGCATTCATTAAATGTTACCTATTATTATTCTTGCTACAATTATTCTGACAACTCACTAACTCATTCTGTAAATAATCATCATCTTGTATTCTCAACTGACTCAAAAGAGTAATTAACTTTACTTGTATCTATCTAGATCAACCAGACTCCAAAAAAATACTATAGACAACATTAAGTATTAGAGCCACTGTTCTCAACCCTGGGTGACTTTGACCCCATAGGACAGTTAGTAATTTCTGTAGATATTTTTGATTGTCAAGATTTGGGGTGTGTGCTATTGTTATCTACTGTGTAGAAGCCAAAGATATTCCTAAATAAACTTCAGTGTACAGGACAGAACCCATAAAAAAGAAATATCTGATCCAAGATATTAATAGTGTGAGATTTGAGAAACCTGCACTAGAGATATTTACTGACATGAATTAAAGAATTACTGTTATGAAAGAGGGTAAAAAATAATCAGAAAAGGGAGATATATCTAGAAAAAGGCCAAGTGACAGTCACAAACTGTTTTTATTTGCACCATATATTCCTCAAATAAGTTTTCATTGTCAAATGAATTAAGTGTTTTCTCTTTGGACTACAGAAGTTTGAGTTTCAAAAGAAAGCTTTTAGAATCAGGATAAATCTATTATCTTAATGCCTGACTAAACTGTTGAAGCCAAAATAAATGAAATCCCCCAGTGGATCACTAGCCATTTGTTCCAGTCTGCACCTCAAATTAATACATGTAATGTCATGGCTTGAAACTACTTTCCATACTTTTTCCCTGACATAGATAATACACCAGATTTTAAAGGTCCCTAGACATCTACAAAACAAGATTTTGTGTAAGGCTGTCATCTGTTAACATTAACTATTTACATAAAGACTAATTTGATTATCAAATTTGAAATCTGAGCATCTGGATAAAGACTTCATTTTTTTTTTCGCTCTTTGTCTCACCTTGTCAAATAGGAAATGAAAGCAGTGGCTGGTTTTCATGACAGTGGCGTAATCTGTGAAAACCAACCATTTCCCTCCAGTATACTAATGTTTTTAGGAGATGTAATTGTTTCTGGGGCCTGAAGTACTTTCATTTCTATTTTTCCTCAAGGACCTGCAGTAATCTATATGTAATTTAAAAAACAAACGTATTTTATTTGTAGATGGAAGTTAGGTTATGTTTGGACACATTCTTAACCTTTGACAAGAGCAATCAATGAGAGAAATGCAACAGCACACACAACCTGGGTAAAAGAATACAAAAGGAAATAAAGTTACATCTCCTTTGTCACAAAAGAGAATCACGAGGCTCTTAAAAGTGATCATTTTGGGCCATATTCCTCATTTAATAAGTTACAAAGTTTCCTTTTGTCTTTTACTTCATGTATTTTTTACTGAACTGGAGGAAGAAGCCATATGCTACCATGTTTTATAATGATATTATGTTCAGGATCTAAACAATAGGTTTTATTCTAATTTTTATAATCATTGCATTTACTTCTCCATAATACTGAAGTGTGTGTGTGTGTGTGTGTGTGTGTGTATGTGCTTGTGTGTGTATATAAAATCCTTGTGAAAGTTTCTGTTAATTTTCTATTTTAATTATTTTCTTACAATACCAAGGATGCTGACACAGAAATTCAAAACAAAAGTAAAAAATATGCTTGATGTAAAGCTTGGCCCCACTGATTTTCTTCAGGGCATATACAATACAATAGCTTTCCATATGAGTTCATGAAAATAATTAGGTTTTAGGTCCCACTTAGTAATTTTTGAAAAGGAGCTAGGAATCCCAGGATAGAAGGTAAAAAAGAAGTGACAGTCAAATGTTGATAAAAGGATATTTTACTAACATAGTTTAGGAGAAACAGAAAGCTGTGTGAAATTTAAGAGAGATAAAGAGAATACTTGATGATAACTACAATCTCACTAGTTCAAAGAAACTATAAGATGAAATGCAGGGTTTATCATTAAGACAGAATTCAGACACTGCACAAATGTTTATAAGACATTTTACTTCTATTTGTAGCTACATGACAACTCTTTCTCCTGTAGTTCCATGACTGATCACTGTAAATGCAGTGTCCAAATAAGTCCAAATAAAATATTCATATTTAAAAATATAAAGGAAATGGACAAAAATTATTAATTAAATAAGACCGCAAAACTGGGATAGTGAATGAGGAAAAAAGCAGACAGAGCAATTAAGGTTTAATATGAAGCTAAGTGGGCCAAAGTATTTAAAATTCAATATATATCATCAGGAACCAATGATAATGGATCTTTGGAAATGAATAACAGAAAGACAACTGTAAGCATATGACTCTCAATTTTAAAATAATACAGTTATGTTTACTTTGTGTTTTCTGCAGATTTATCCCAAGCCTAAAATGATTGCTTACAGCTGACAGCTTGCTGGTCTCCTAGTGATTTCAATAATTATCTCTATTGAGTTAGTGTATTGATCTGTAGCTGCTAGTCATTTCAAAATTCCTCTTTTATCCTGATAGAGGTAATAGAATAAATGAGTCTCTTTGCCAAACATAGCAGGAACATTGGGTACACAATTAGGTCACAATACAAAACTGAAAAAAACATAAAGGAAAATTAAACAGAAATTTTGAGCTAAAATAAATTTATATAAGACAATTTTTTCTGTTTAATTTGTTAAATATAGGTGTGATAATAAAACAATAACCAAAGAAAATCAGATTGATTAGCACAACTTCAAACTATCCTTTGTTAATATGAGTAGTAAAACAGTTCAAATACAAGTGGTTATGAGTTATAAATGTACTTAGTAACTTTAAAAAAAAATTCTTCCATGGCAGCTATTTATGATAAGGTTCTGAGTTCCTATTCCATATCAGTATGCCTGAAATGGAATTTGGCTTTGCTTACTTTCTAGCTGTGAGAATTTGCCTCAGTGTCCTTGTCTGTAGAATGGGGATGGGACAGTACCTTCTTCAGGGGATTCTTCTGAGGAATCAATAAGAAAGCAAGTCATGGGGAAGTTGGACCTTGGGAGAAGATGCCTACATAGATTCTACAAGTTTCCATCCCAGTAGACAAGTGGATAGAAGCCTCAAGGAATGGTTTGAAGTGAACTCTTAAAAAAATAATTTTGGTTGAAAAAATGTATTGCACATTGTTCAAAATCACAAATGAATAGAATGTGAATTTGTCCAATCACTGATTTTAAAACATTTTTCTAGAGGCATCCACTTTTACTTTGCAAATAATTAGGCAAACTTGGGGATACAGACTACCTGATATGATGATGAATGAAAGGAATGCTAAACAAATATTTTTCAGTCACATACAAAACAAATTGTATTTATTTGTTTTGCTGGGCACTTCAGATTGTTTACAAAAGGATGTTCAAAGCTATTTAATAATAAAAGAACTAAAGCTGTGTAGGATAAATGGAGTAAACATGGCTAAACATTTAAAATAGGTACTATTCAGGAAAAAAAATCCCAAATTAGATATTTTTCATTAATTTGGCATTCTTAATAAGCATAGATATTCTTACAACCTTTGCCTTAAGCGTACCGAGAGCACTATATCCTTAGTTTGAAGAATCATGGTTTTTAAAAGTAGAGAGGTTAACACTGTTAACATTGTTTTGAAAAGTAGAGACAATCAGATTGCTATTTCTTTAGTTTGAGTAATTGCTGTTTTTAAAAGTAAAGCAGGCATCAGTGACTGGAAAAATTGCAGAATCAGTGACTGGAAAATATTCACTTTTGATCAATTTATCATTTCAACAACTTTTTTTTTTGACTTATTCATTTTCGAACCCCCCCCCAAAAAAAGACCCTTCAACTTATTTGTAGTCAGATTGTCTGCTTTCCACATAGTAGAAATTGAGCAGCTGCATTTATTCTTGTTCCAAGGGCAAGGTTGGGCCAAGATCAGGGGTCCTGTGATGGCTGGTTACCAGCAGTAAAACAGTGCTGGCAGAGAAGAAGGACACTGCCTCCCACAGCTGAGAGTTTCCACAGCAAACACAGGAAAGGATCTGTTCAGCACAGAGATGATTTCCCTGCTCTATTTCTGCTGACTGACTCTATCAACTGCTACGTGAATAAGCAAAACAAAATGACACGGCATCTAAATTGCTCCTCTTCTCTGGGACGGGGCCTGAGATACTCAAGGAAGAACATGCCCAACTGCTGACACAAATGAGTTGTGCTCTTTTTTTCTGGGCACACATCTTATTTATAAAACCAACTGAGAATATTAATGTGGTGTAAGATGTAGTAGTTCAAGAGCAGGAATACCAGCCAAACCAGCCAAAGTGTCTGATATATTCTGCTCTAAAGTCAGCTTGCTTTAAGAAGGAAATTTTTTTAAGTCTTAAATATATATTTAAGATTTATACTAGATTAAAAACTATAAGACCTTTTACATGAAATTAAGATACAAACTAGGCAATACAGAGAATATTGGCCATAACAGAAAACAGAATACATGACTTAAACAAAGGTTCAAGATCAATGGAAAAAAATAAAGACTGAAGAACAGATAAAAATATGAAAAGACTGTCATTGGTAACTACATAAAAATAAGAATACAATAATAGACTTAAAAAGTCATTAACTCAGCAGAAACTCTGCAGGCCAGAGGAAGTGGCAGAATATATTCAAAGTGATGAAAGGGAAAACCTACAACCAAGATTACTCTACCCAGCAAGGATCTCATTCAAATTCAACAGAGAAATCAAAACCTTTACAGACAAGCAAAAGTTACAAGAATTCAGCACCACCAAACCAGCTTTACAACAAATGCTAAAGGATCTTCTCTAGGTAGGAAACACAAGAAAAGAAAAAGACCTACAAAAACAAAACAATTAAGAAAATGGTAATAGGAACATACATATCAATAATTACCTTAAGTGTAAATGGATTAAATGCTCCAACCAAAAGAAACAGACTGGTTAAATGGATACAAAAGCAAGACCAGTATACATGCTGTCTACAAGAGACCCACTTCAGACCTAGAGACACATACAGATTTCAAGTGAGGGGATGGAAAAAGACATTCCATGCAAATGGATATCAAAAGAAACTGGAGTAGCAATACTCATATCAGACAAAATAAACTTTAAAATAAAGATTATTACAAGAGACAAGGAAGGACATTACATAATGATCAAAGGATCAATCCAAGAAGAACATATAACAATTGTAAATATATATACACCCAAAATAGGAGCACCTAAATACATAAGGCAAATGCTAACAGTCATAAAAGGGGAAATCAAAGTAACACAATAATAGTGGGAACTTTAACACCACAATGCACCAATGGACAGATCATACAAACAGAAAATAAATAAGGAAACACAAGATTTAAATGAGACATTAGACCACATGAACTTAATCGATATTTATAGGACAATCCATCGAAAAACAACAGAATAAACTTTCACCTCAGTTGCACATGGAACATTCTCCAGGATAGACCACATCTTGGGTCACAAAACAAGCCTCAGTAAATTTAAGAAAATTGAAAGTCTATCAATCTTTTCTGACCACAAAGCTCTGAGACTAGATATCAATTACAGGAAAGAAAACTGGAAAAAATACACACACATGGAGGTTAAACAATACACTACTAAACAGCCAAGAGATCACTGAAGAAATCAAAGAGGAAATCAAAAAAATACCTAGAAACAAACAACAATGGGAACACAACAACCCAAAATCTATCTGATGCAGCAAAAGCTGTTCTAAGAGGGAAGTTTACAGCAATACAATCCTAACTCAGGAAATAAAAGAAACATCTCAAATAAACAACCTAACCTTACACCTAAAACAAATAGAGAAAGAATAAAAAAAAAAGTTAGCAGAAAGAAAGAAATCATAGAGGTCAGATCAGAAATAAATGACAAGGAAATGAAGAAAACAATAGCAAAGATCAATAAAACCAAAAGCTGGTTCTTTGAGAAGATAAACACAATTGATAAACCATTAACCAGACTCATCAGGAAAAAAAGCAAGAAGACTCAAATCAACAGAATTAGAAATGAAAAAGGAGAAGTAACAACTGACTCCAAAGAACTACAAAGGATCAAGAAAGACTAGTACACACAACTATATGCCAATAAAATGGAAAACCTGCAAGAAACAGACAAATTCTTAGAAAGGTACAAAGACTTCCAAGACTGAACCAGGAAGAAATAGAAAATATGAACAGACCAATCACAAGCACTGAAATTGAAACTGTGATTAAAAATCTTCCAACAAACAAAAGTCCAGGGCCAGATGGCTTCACAGGGGAACTCTATCAAACATTTAGAGAAGAGCTAACACCTATTCTTCTCAAACTCTTCCAAAACATAACAGAGGGAGAAACACTCCCAACCTCATTCTATTAGGCCACCATCACCCTGATACCACAAGCAGACAAAGATGTCACAAAGAAAGAAAATTACAGGCCAATATCACTGATGAACATAGATGCAAACATCCTCAAAAAAATACAAGCAAACTGAATCCAACAGCACATTAAAAGGATCATACAACATGGTCAAGTGAGATTTATCCCAGGAATGCAAGGATTCTTCAATATACACAAATCAATCAATGTGATATACCATATTAAAAAATTGAAGAATAAAAACCATATGATCATCTCAATAGATGCAGAAAAAGCATCTGACAAAATTCAACAGCCATTTATGATAAAAACTCTCCAGAATGTGGACATAGAGGGAACCTACTTCAACATAATAAAAGCCATATATGAGTAACCCACAACCAACATTATATCAGGGGTGAAAAGCTGAAAGCATTTCCTCTAAGATCAGGAACAAGAAAGGGTGCCCACTGCCACCACTATTATTCTACATAGTTTTGGAGGTTTTATCCACGGCAATCAGAGAAGAAAAATAAGTAAAAGGAATGAAAATTGGAAAAGAAGAAGTTAAACTGTCACTGTTTACAGCTGACATGATACTATAAATAGAATATCTGAAAGATGCCACCAGAAAACTACTACAGCTAATCAATGAATTTGGTTAAGTTGCAGGATACAAAATTCATGCACAGAAATCTCTTGCATTCCTCTACACTAACAATGAAAAATCAGAAAGAGAAATTATGGAAACATTCCCATTTACCATTGCAACAAAAAGAATAACATAACTAGGAATAAACCTACCTAAGAAGGCAAAAGACCTGTATGCAGAAAAGTATAAGACACTGAAGAAATAAAAAATGATACAAACAGATGGAGAGATATACCATGCTCTTAGATTGGAAGAATCAACATTGTGAAAATGACTATAACACCCAAAGCAATCTACAGATTCAATGCAATCTCTATCAAATTACCAATGGCATTTTCCACAGAACTAGAACAAGAAATTTTACATTTTATATGGAAATGCAAAAGACATGGAATAGCCAAAGCAATCTTGAGAAAGAAAAATGGAGCTGGAGGAATCAGGCTCCCTGACTTCAGACTATACTACAATGCTACAGTAATCAAGACAGTATAGTACTGTCACAAAAACAGCAATATAGATCAATGGAACAGGATAGAAAGTCCAGAGATTAACCCATGCATATATTGTCATCTTATCTTTGACAAAGGAGGCAAGAATATACAATGAAGAAAAGAAAACCTCTTCAATAAATGGTGCTGGGAAAACTGGAGAGCTACATGTAGAAGAATGAAATTAGAACACTTCCTAACACCATACACAAAAATAAACTCAAAATGGATTAAAGAACTATATGTAAGGCCAGACACTATAAAACTCTTAGAGGAAAACATAAGCAGAACACTCTATGACATAAATCACAGCAAGATCCTTTTTGACCCACCTCCTAGAGAAATGGAAATAAAAACAAAAATAAACAAATAGGATCTAATGAAACTTAAAAGCTTTTGCACAGGAAAGGGAACCATAAACTAGATGAGAAAACAACCCTCAGAATGGGAGAAAATATTTGCAAATGAAGCAACTGACAAAGGATTATCTCAAAAGTTACAAGCAGCTCATGCAGCGCATTATCAAAAACAACAAACAACCCAATCCAAACATGGGCAGAAGACCTAAATAGACATTTCTCCAAAGGAGACATACAGATTGCCAACAAACACATGAAAAGATGTTCAACATCACTAATGATTAGAAAAATGCAAATCAAAACCACAATGAGGTATCACCTCACACAGGTTAGAATGGTCATCATCAAAAAATCTAGAAACAGTAAATGCTGGAGTGGGTGTGGAGAAAGGGAACCCTCTTGCACTTTTGTTGGGGATGTAAATTGATACAGCCACTATGGAGAACAGTATGGAGGTTCCTTAAAAACAGAACTGCCATATGACCCAGGAATCCCACTACTGAGCATATACCCTGAGAAAACCATAATTCAAAAAGAGACATGTACCACAATGTTTATTGCAGCACTATTTATGATAGCCAGGACAGGCAAGCAACCTAAACACCCATCGAGAGATGAATGGATAAAGAAGATGTGGCACATATATAAAATGGAATATTACTCAGGCATAAAAAGAAATGAAATTGAGTTATGATGAATGAAATTGAGGTGGATGGACCTAGAGTCTGTCATACAGAGTGAAGTAAGTCAGAAAGAGTAAAAAAAAATACTGTATGCTAACCTATTTATATATGGAATCTAAAAAAATGTTACTGGTGAACCTAGGGGTAGGGCAGGAATAATGACGCAAATGTAGAGAACAGACTTGAGAGCACAGTGGGTGATGGGGAGGCTGGGACTAAGTGAGAGAGTAGCACTGACATATATACACTATCAAATGTAAAAGGGATGGCTAATTGGAAGCTGCTGCATAGTACAGGGAGATCAACTCGATGCTTTCTGATGACCTATTGGGGTGGGATAAGGAGAGTGGGAGGGAGTCTCAAGAGGGAGGGGATATGGAGATATATGTATACGTATAGCTGATTCACTTTGTTGTACAGAAGAAACTAACACAACATTGTAAAGCATTTATACTCCAATAAAGATGTTTAAAAATGTCATTCACTGTAGAAATAAAGATTTTACAGTGATATGAACTAGGCAAAAGTTTATATACTTAGGTATATTAGTGGCTAAGTTTTAAAAGCATAATGATATAAGAAAAAATCAGTTCCCACCCCCACCCCCTATGGTTGTCTATTTCCAAGAAAAAATCTGTTATCTAATTTCCCTTCGTACTCTAAATATCTAAAGACAAGATCCAACATGTACAAAGTTTTAAAAGATAATAATTGTAGAGCAAGAACTATAGCCAAACTTTAGTTCGTACCATATGAGATTTGGCAGACTACAGCTAATGTGACAAACCTGGCCCACCACCTGTATAAATAAAATTTTACTGTAACATAGCCACATCCATTCATTTACATGTTGAATATGGATGTTTTCAGACTACGACAGAATAATTACAATAGAGACTGTATAGCCTGCAAAGTCTTAAATATTTACCATCTGGCTTTTTACACAAAAACTATGCCAATCCCTGATACAAAATTTGTAAAACCCCTGATCAAAAGGATATATAATGATTCAGAAAGATTGCCACACTTTTATTTTGCCTATGAAGATATATAAAATAAGTTTGGGGAAAACCCTGTAAAACATGGGATAAAGTGTAAATAACTGTGACATTATTATGAAACCTATGTATATATAAAAGTTTTCTGGAACAGAATACGCTAACAGTATAATATACACTTACTGTTGAAAGCAATTGTGATAATGTGTGTGAAAATGCTTTGAACCCTGGAACAAGGTAAAGAAATTAATTGGATTATCATTAGGCACAAGAAGACCATTAATTAGAGGAATAACTAGTTCACAGTACACTCACATACAATTTAGTTTTTAAATCATAGAGCAGGTATGGTTAATTTTACTTTTCCTTACTATTAATAACATGACTTTTAGTCTGGCTGTTTTGATTTCAAGGAACTGAGAACCAACCAAGTTAGTCCAATGGTTCTTATCCTGGCTGCACATTATAGTCACCTGGAGAGCCTTCAAACAAAATACCAAGTGCCCTTTCCATATCCCAGACCCGTTAAATCAGACCTCTTGTTAATTTTCAAAAACTCACCACATGCTTCTAATGTGCAACCAGGTTCAAGAAACATGAGCTATTGAAATAAACATATAAATAAAAGGAACCTGTATTTTGGGTGGATATGGACTGGAGAGTTAAATTTCATGGGAAGCTAAGACTAAGATTCATACTAGCCCAGGGATTCATGGTTTTTTGAACTGAGAAAGTTCCCACAAGAGTATAAACACACATAAACGTGACTCACTCCCACTTCTCGCATCAGCTTTTCCACAGTCTGTTACCAATTGCCTTCTTCAGTTTCTACGTCCCCATAAATTTTTGGTCAATGGTTTGGAGTTTTCATGGACCGCTGGCATCAATTCCAAATTATGGCAAATTTTACAGTAATCTTTTTATTTTCCTATACCTGATTACTCCAGTATTTATTTTTGACTCAATCTAACCAACTAAAAATCTCAAGGTAGGGTAGTCTTTTTCACTGTTTATATTTCATAGCTTATTGTTTCATAGAACAGAGGTTGTTAGTTACTGGGCATTCATTTTAATTGTCTGTCTTTGGTCATGTAACAAGTGTTTCTGGATGAAGGGGAATAAATTAAAAAGTGCTAGTGCTGGCCAACAGCTATATGAAAGGTGTGCGACATCATTAATCTCAGGGAAATGCAAATCAAAAGCACATTGAGATATCACATTACTTCTGTTAGAATGGTTATTGTCAAACAGACAAAAAAAAAAAAGTGCGGGCTTCCTTGGTGGCGCAGTGGTTGAGAGACCTCCTGCTGATGCAGGGGACACGAGTTCATGCCCCAGTCTGGGAAGATCCCACATGCCGCGGAGCGGCTGGGCCCGTGAGCCATGGCAGCTGAGCCTGCGCGTCCGGAGCCTGTGCTCCGCAACGGGAGAGGCCACAACAGTGAGAGGCCTGCGTACCACAAAAAAAAAAAAAAAAAAAAAAAAAGTGCTGGTGAGGATGTGGAGAAAAGGAAACTCTTGTGCACTCAAAAAATTAAAAATAAAGCTACCATATGGAATCAATTCTACTTCTGGTTCTTTATTCAAAGGAAATGAAAAATGCACCCCTCAGAAAGAAATATGCACCCCTATGTTCACTGTAGCATTATTTAAGAAACCTAAGTGTCCATCAGTTGATGAATAGAGGAATAGAAATTGAGGTATATGTATGCAATGGGATATTATTCAACCATAAAAAGAAGAAAATTTGCCATTTGCAAAAACATGGATGGACCTTGAGGACATTAAGCTAAGTGAAATAATTCAGAGAAAGACAAATATTGTATGATCTCACATATATGTAGAATCTAAAAAACAAAAAATCAAATTCCTAGGAAAGAAAAACACGTTGGTTGTGTCAGAGACAGCTGTTGAAGGTGGGCAAAATGGTTAAAGATGGTCAAAAGGTACAAACTTCTATATATAAATAAGTCCTGTGTGTATAACATACTACATGGTAACTATAGGTAATAACACTGTATTGTACGTATGAAAGTTGCTGAGAGAGTAGATCTTAAAAGTTCTCATCACAAGAAAAAAATTGTAACTGTGTTGTGATGGATTTACTGTGGTGATCATTTTGAAAAATGTATAAATTTCAAGTCATTATGTTCCACACTCAAAACTAATAAAATATTATATGTCAATTATATCTCAATTAAAAAAACTGCTAGGGCCAGAGTGAAACCAGTTAATGTTAGCTATAGCTAGTGCCCAAAAAGGCCTTCCTCACTCAGTATTGTCTTTTCCCTACCTTTTACTTTTTCTTTGATTTATTCTTCTGTTCTCTCTAAACAAAGTATCCTGTAACCAACTTTATATTTCTAATATATTACAAGTGGCATTACAATATTTAGTTTTCTTTTTTTAATTAATTTTTATTGGAGTGTGGTTGCTTTACAATGTTGTGAGAATATTAATTTTCTTGATTAAAATATGTATTATTATAAGAAATTTTAAATAGTTATAATATACTAGCCACTAATGAAAATTAGAGTAAAATGTCTAACAAAGCAATAATTTTTTTTTTTTTTTGGTTTTACACATTAGACATACGACACCAAAAATTGGATTTAGATAATTATTTTAAAGAGGATTGTTGTCTTTTTATCAATTCAATATAGGTAATACTGAACAGTTAGCTCCTTTGACTCTCAAGTCCTGGATTTTATAACTTAATATTTTTCATTCAATGCTTATAAATATATTTAGGAATGAGAATTTTCTGATTTAGTAAGCCTTGAAATAACTATTTTATAAGCAACTTTTATAAATTTCTTCATTACTTAGGTCAGTCAAAAGTTGTCATTTTTGAAAACAATGTCTTTTCCTTCTCCCACTAAACTTGTCAGTCTTCTTTTTATTTGCTAAGCTTGGCAATGGCTTTCTGAATCTGCAGCTAAATTTATTCTTTTATACAGGGTTATTTAGCATACTTGAATCAAGAGAACTAGATGATCACCATAAAGCAATGTACTTCAAAACAAATATATTGTGTTTGTCTCAATTTTTTAATTTCCTGACAAATGTCTTGGGATTTGGAAGGCCATTTTTCTTTCAGTAATAAACCATTATCGTGTCACAGTGGATAATAATTCCTTTAGTGGAGTTGTCTAAATATTCCCAAGTCTTTTTCTTTTTCTTTTTCTTTTTTCACTTGGGTAGCTTCAGCACTTAGATATTATAATAAAAGAGCAAGAAACTAAATATAGTGGCTAATGTTTTGGCATAGAATCAACACAAGCTCTGTAAGTGAGGTGCCGGTTCCTCCTCAGTCATAATTTGAAACACATTTCATATGCCTGAGCAGCATAATTTGTTTAGAATCAAGTCAGTGGTAAGAGACTCAATAACTTTGTTTTCTTTTCAAATGAGTTATATGGAATCTCTTAAATCTGAATAACACTTCTTTTATGGGCATGTTCTATACCAAGTGATTGATTCTTACACAGTGGCAGGCAATCATAAAAGGCAATACATTTTTCATTAATGATCTGTGCCTGTCCTCTTTTGGGAGGAGTTGAAAAGTAAAGCAAAAAACATTTTGCTCACATCTTAAAGTCACTTTTTATATTAAATGTATCTTTTTTCTGCCTCATGAGCTTCTATTATACCCCAAATCATTTTGCCAATTCTTCTCAAGAACACTAGATTTGATATCTCCAATTGGTGTGGAACAGGCATCTCAAGGAATAACAGTCAAAGCAAAGGTCTTTGCTCTGTTTCTTTTGTTTTCTTTGTGAGAGGTAAGGTAGAGTAAAGGTGAAGAGCAGAGGCTGGCAAACTATGGCCCATGGGCCCAATATGGCTCTCTGTGTATGGCCCTTGAACTAAGAGTGTTTTCTACAGGTAGACATTTGCAATCTATGATATGATAGGGAACACTGGAGTCACTTTGTCTGGAAGGCATCTTGGTTTGGCTAAATTACCTTGGGCCAGTTATGCAATCTCCCTATGCCTTAACTACTTCACAGCATATATGCTTAGAAAAAAAGTCTACGAAAGCATATGCCTAGATGTTAATTGTGGTTTTCAGTGGAAAAATTACTAATGACTTTTTCTTTTTCCCATATGATTTTTTTTGAGACCGGACATTTGCAAAAAAGTTTCTGTGGTAAATATGTAATTATTTTATAATATAAATATGCTATGGAAAATATTAAGCAGTAAATGGGAAGAGTTCAGATCAAATGTCCTTGGAGAAAATGGATTAGCATCTTTGGGAAAAAAAGATTTAGGTAAATATGTATTTGGAATTTTAAAAGTATTAAAGCAACTTATCTGTATATATTCTAATTTGTATCAAAAATACATAAAAATGTAGAATTATACTAGATAATTTAACAATTATTTTAAGTTCATGGTAAAGTATGTAAAGTCCAATATTAAGGAAAGGGAATATCTATATATGTTATACACACTATTATAAATGCTATACAGCTCTAGATCTAGAGTTTGTTTATGATTCAAATTTGGCGTATGCCATTTAACAGCCCTTTCCTTGGGTAATTGTAATTTATCTAAAATGCAGTTTGTTTCTTTTTATCAAAAATCAGGGAAAATACAGTATTTTCTTAACAGGGATGTTTTGAGTGCTAAGTTGGATAAATCATGGAAAGATTTTAGCACAATGACTGCCTGGAACATAAATGTTTAATTATCATTCAACACAATTTATATAATTTTATTATTTCTATGTGTGTGTCTTTGTTTTTCAAGTGTGAAATAGAAACAATAGCAAATCAGAAAGTTAAATCATTAAGAAGTAAACAATAGTTTACTAGAAAATTATAAGAAGCATGTCACATAGAATCAAAAATATCAACTCAAGTCCTAGTCTTGCCACTTCCTTGATTTATAACTTTGGAGATGACGTTAGATTTCTTTTAAGTTTAGTTTCTTTAAATGTATAAAATCAGTACATATCAGTTGTCCTTCTTATATCACAATGTCACTGAAGAGCAAATTAGAAAGGCAATATCCTTTAGATTACAGACAGTAGTAGCAATTTTAATTATCGATTATACTTGGCAAATCTTAAAAGTAAGTTCGTATTGATAATAGCAGTAATTCAAATGTTAAGTCCAGGGTTTTAAGGCTGCTCTCACCTGTTCCCTAATTCACTCTACTCTACCAGTATCTGAAAAAAAGTTGTCTTCAAAATCAAAAGAATAAACCTGCTGAGATTCTGAGAGCCAGAATATCAATTACTTCTTCACTTAATGTTATGCAGAAGCTTTAAAAGTGAAATCAGTTCTGCTTTAGGCTGGTTTACTGCATTAGTCTGCAGGTTTATGACATACATTCTAGTCTCCCTCCAGGAAGAGAGTTCAGCATGGAAGCCAGATGAACATGATTAAGCCGGCTTTGTTCGCAACATTGCCACTTCCCAGATTAGAATAAAATATCATGCTCTTATATATATCAAACCAACTCCCAAATGTGACTTTCCATTATCCTCTATTCTGAATGATCTACCTCACAACTTTGAACCATTAAATTCTATGAATTTATGATTCATTAGTGTGAACAATCATGAGTTAATTGTTAATTGAACTAGCATTCTCTCTCTTTCTCTGTTTAATTGAACCCTAGTTGAATACTTTCAAAGTCATCTACACAGTACTTAATATTTGATAGCTGTTAAAGAGCCAATTAAACAAAATATTTTATGCAGGCTCCTTGAGAATGTGTAAAGCACAAGTGACCTTATAAAGCATGGTACAGTGAAAATAGCTAATGTTCTGGGATATGCTTGTGAAAGGTGTGTGAGGGGAATAGAAAAGTGAGAGGTGAGGCATTTGTCTCATTGATCAACTCTGGCTTGAGTTAACCCTTGAAAAACCCTCATTTTCTTTTCCTGCATACATTCTGCATATTTACATTGTTGGACAAACCTCCAATCTGGTAAATTTCTGCTTGCATTAGGCAGTAACTCCAAGATCTAAAAAAAATGGAAACATCAGTGTTTGCAATTTATTTTAGCTTCTAAACCAGATTAATCAAAGAGCACCTTGTAGGAAGAAAAACAGATAAGAATTTTTCCATTTAAAATGCTAGAACCCTACACAACAGTAGAATTTCAGTCTCTGCAGAAAAATGATAAAACTCAAGATTTGAAAAGAACATATACTTGCAACTTAGTGTAATCAATTTAAAGCTAATAATAATTTTAATCAGTGTTTAAATTATGAGTAACCTGATCTGATGATTATTTCAAGTTTTCGAACTTGACAAAGCTCTCTCTGGTAAATGACCAGGTTCTTCTGTCTACTCAATATGCATAGATTATGCTGATACTTTAAAAACCAGGGGTTCAAAAGCATGAGAGCACTTGAGCTGAAGAGGCAGAACCAGAGAGGTAGAGCCCCAAGTATAATTTACCCTATAGCACTCCTTGGTGAGATGCAAAAGGACGGAATGAGGCAGACTCTTCCGGAAATTTTGGAGAACTATTTTGGGAGTAAGGGGAGGTTTCTTTGTGTTCTAGCAGTCAAATAGCATTTTACCCAAAGGACTCGGGTGCGACACAGGTTGGAGGATGACTCAACTTTTAAAGGTTACTTATATTTCAATTTTTTAATTAATTAAGTTTGAAGTTTTAATTATTTTTCAAAATTAACTTAGAGATTTTAATATTTTAAATTTAAGTTTTGAAAATGTAATTTAACTTTGCAAATATAAGTTTTGGAAATTTACTTGAGATTTAATTTTTGAAAATTTCATCTGTGACCTTTTCATTTAGTTAAAAAAATTTTGTTTAAAATATTAATTTAAAATTTGATTTTGTGAATAAGATGCCTAAAGAATTTTAATGTTTGACAATTTTTTTTTTTTTCGGTATGCGAGCCTCTCACTGTTGTGGCCTCTCCCGTTGTGGAGCACAGGCTCTGGACGCACAGGCTCAGCGACCATGGCTCACGGGCCTAGCCGTTCTACGGCATGTGGGATCTTCCCGGCCGGCGGCACGAACCCGTGTCCCCTGCATCAGCAGGCGGACTCTCAACAACTGTGCCACCAGGGAAGCCCCAACAATTACTTCTTTTAAAAACTATTTGGCAGCTGTTTTACATTTGTGTTGATGCATGATTCATATTTATACTTATGTTACAAATACCTATTGTCAAATGTATGCGTGGCCGTGATTTAGGCGACCGCCTGTACCTCGAGCTTTATTCTCTCCAGGACATGTTTTCACAGTGTTGGGGTCCAGGGTAGGCCACCCAAAAATCTGCCTCAATGGCATACTGATTATTTTGAATTAAAGGTACAGAAGACATGGTCACCACAAGAGGGACACTCTGACTCAAATTTCTGTCTCCTTGAAAGCAGGAAATAAATCTCTCTTGTGGAAGGTGCACTCCCTGCATTTGGTGGTAGAAGAACATCATTATCAAAGACAGGGAATTCCGGGCTGAGGTTTTATAAACAAATCTTACTCCTTTAATTTACTACCCCAGCCCAAACTCTATTTAGATTCTTCACTAATTGGGCACCCAAAACCTAAGTTTCTTTGTTTAAAAAGCATAAAAGCCACCTGCTTTGGCCACTTCTTAGGTCGCATTTCTATGGAACCACCATGCTCATGAATTATGTTTTTTTTCCTTTTTCTCCTGTTAAAATAAATAAATAAATAAAATAAAAATAAATAAATAAAAACCAGGGGTTGAGGTAAGGCTCAGATGGTAATTCAGGTGTTCATTCTCTCTTTCTCTCTCTCTCTCTCTCTCCCTTTCTCAGCAACACAGCATAGTCTTGGATCTTTCATGATGTCTTATTCTTGCCTCCAATAAAGTGCAGCTAGGGCAGGTGGCTTATAGTTCTCCAAAGCTTAAACATTCGTCAGCATTCTGTAATGTCGGCACAAGATACAATGCTCTGCAGCACAGAAACAGGAAGGTAGAGGTGGACCTTAATTGTTGTCAGTGCAAATTTTAGGTCTTGAACATTCTTCTGGTAACTTTTTCTTCAGTGTTTTGTTCCCCTTGTCCTTTTTACGGTAGCATAACTTTCTGGTCATTGCTGTATTCAAATTTTAAATCACAGTAAGGTCTCCAAAGACTTGTTTTACATCTGTTGAGTTCATTCTGTTTAGAATAATGTAATGCTGCCTCCTTAGCCTGTGTATTTGCTAACCATGGGGCCATTATATAATCTGCCTCTATATTTCCACAAAATTATATGTACAACTACTATCCAGAAAGAATAAAATATAGAACAGGAAAATAGTGGGGGTTTTTTTGTGATAATTGTGCTGTCAACAGAAGATCTATGTGTAGTCTTTTCCAAATTATGCTTTTTTCCCAAAGTCTTTAAAAACTGCAATTGAACATAAAGGGCAAATGCCATTCAAGTTCAAAATCAAAGAAACCCACTATAACATCTGAAATTTCAATAACATTAAAAGTCGTCCATTATTTTTGGTCAAAATTAAATTGAGTAGATTTTGGAAACATTCCATTTCAAATACTGCCCATAATGTCAAAGGCTTATTATAATAAACTACAAATTCTGAATTTATAACAAGTTTAATCCTTCTGCATTGTGTTCTCCCCAATTAAATCAACTCTATTCTATAGTTACTGGAAGTCTACCGCATGTTACTAAAATAAAAATTATTGATGGTCTGGATTATTATTTTTCTGAAGGAGACAAAGCCTATTTGAGAAGTAGATTCAAAAGTAAAAGTATGAGTAGGAGGAAAGATTAAGTTGTGTGTGCATGTATGTGTATGTATACTTACAGCATGACTTTCAAGGAGATTATAATTTGTTTCTTACTTTCCTTAATGTATTCATGAAATGTGGAAACATAATTCAAAATAATATACTGGGAAAAAAGTTAATATTTTCATCTCAAAACCAATTTAGCTTTGGTTTAAAAACAAGGTTTGGAGAACTCTAATTTTATTCAGTAGGTACTCCCACCCGAGGTAATATTGCATAAGCTTAAGAAAGTGATAATTGTAAAATGAGGTCTTGCAACAGTATGACTATGTATTATTTAAAATAGACCTTCAGTGGGCAACCTGATAATTGCCCCCATCTACTGCAAGATATATAGTGTAGATAAAGCATTGAGGGCTACAGAGGAAGCTAAGGAAGTGTATCCTAAGAACTTAATTTAAAAGTAGATTTCAAAGTTGACATTTTTTCCCTCACTGAGAGTTTCAGCAAATTGTGACAGAAGACACAGATATAGATCCTTTACAGACACCTGCCAAAAATAATTTCAGAGAACAACTATCAGCTACGTTCTTCAGGCCAGGGAAGTATGTGCATACCTTAGCAGAGATGGTCTTATCTCCAAGCAAGTTTACCCTTGGTCACTGAGGCCAGAAATTAATCATTCTGCACATTTCTCTCACAAGATGAAATGACATCTTAGATTTGCTTGATACAGTTTCTTCATATTCTTTAAGGACTATATGCCCATAAAATTATTCAGCACTTTGGAAAAAAAATTTAACATAGAGAGAACTTTTGAATATTCTATCTGAGCAATGGTGTTTTTTGGTACCTCCTGCCCCCTAGTCACCTTTTCTGATTGGCAGATTTAACCCATTCTTGGGGAACCTAAATAAGATATCACTTACATTCTGAAGCCTACCCATACAAGCACAACTAGTCCCTAGATATTCTATGATCTGATAAATATTTACAATTAATGTTGATTAATGTTATTTAACACCTATTACATTCAACTGTGGTTCATTCACATATTGATTTAATACCTATAATAATAATTAATAATATTAATATTTTATTGAAAAAGTATTATGAGTCAAATATTACAGTGAACGATTTGTAAGTATTATTTCTTTTAATTTTCATCAAAGTCATTTCAGGTATTACTACTCCCATTCAACAAGGAACTTAGCTATTATTTTCCTACTGCTAATTGGGTGGCAGAACTGCTTTTCTACACAGATCTGCTGGACTTAGAGCCGTAATTCTTTCCATCTTTTATTAATTTGCAGTAATGGACCCAGAAGTTACAGAAATAATAGTCACAGACCTTGCTCTCAGAGAACTCACACATAATTATGGAAATTAATTTTGAAAAATATATTTTAAATACAATGTAAAATTGTCATGCCCCACTCTTTTTTGACCATTTTTGGGGGTCTTAATATCTTCAGCATCTCAACTTTCCCATAAAGGATGCTAAATACATGTTTGTTGAATGGGTGAGTAAATGCTACTAAATCACATTCTGTAACAACTGAGTTTGACAGAATAACATTCTGGATTACATAACATGAAGCTGCATGGAATGCTGGAAAAGCCTGGGGCTGTGATTCAGGTGAAGCATACTCAATATCTAGAAGGGAGGTGTAACGTAGGAACAAAGCATTTGGCAGAGTAAATTCCTGGTCCAAAGCTAGGAGTCTCTGTTAATCTTGTCATTTGATTCTTCTCCCATATAATAACAGAATGGAGTGTATTTCCAATTTACCCATTTCAACCATTTGCATGGTTGTCATTAGCTCTGAGCCTCCATTTTTACATCTGTAAAAAAGAAAAATAATGCTAGCCTATTCATTTCATATAAATTAAATCATATGTGTGAGATACCAACTACAGCTCCAGATACATAGTTTGTGCTTAATAAATGTTTGTTTATGTGAAATGAGATCTAATAGACCCTTCCTATACACTCTGGCAATATCTCAAATAAATCCAGGATGGTGTAAAGAAGCTGCACATTTTTACAGTGAAGAAAAATGATATACTCTACCTTTCTCTCTTGGATCCCTCAAATGCTAAGAGTAACAACTTTCATTAGTGAAAGACACAGAACAGCATACTGGTTAAGAGCTCTGATGCTGAGCTAGATTGCCTTTTCCCAATCCTGCCTTTATTAATTGCTATTTTGTGACTTTCAATATGTTCTTTAAGTTTTTATATGCCTCAGTTCCACCATCTATAAAAGGAGGTCACTAGTAGTACTGGACCTGCTCAGTCTGTTGAATTAAATGAATAGAACAAGGATGGGTCTTAGAACAGTACAGCAAACACCTTAAAAAAAGGAGACTAAAGGGCATCATCTCTGTGGGGACAGCCAATTGTAGTCATAGATTCATGCTCAGAAGTTCAAATTCTCTTACTCAATTCATTTGAAAGCTCAATCTTTAAAGCAAAAGGCTGAAAGCATAAGGGTCACTACAGCTTAAAAGAAGTAAAGTAATAGCTAGAAATCAGGAGCTTAATGTGAAAGCTCAGCAGTTTCCCTTTATTGGAGCATCTTCTGTGATTAATGCAACACACACAAAAAAATGGAAGACTCTTCTTGTCACAGAGGAGCTTGATATGTAGACAGCTACACAAGTAAATATATACAAAAGGAACATATAAAATATTTAAACATTATGAGCCCACTGAAGATTAGCGTTTTATGAAAAATGAACTAAAGATGTGACATTTAGGTTGAATATTGAAGAATTACTAGGTGTTCCCTAAAACAAGGATGACTAGTAATGAAGGCTGTGTGTGGTATGTCCAGCACAAATGTATGGCTGACAGATGAGTTGGCTGCTGAATTCCAGCCCATGATCTAATCTAATCACAAACCTATGAACATTGCCCAGTTCTGGGGAGACTGCCAAATTCCAAGTTTACTCAAAGACAATATATTGGGAGGTAGGGGACAATTGCTCAAACTGCAGTGTCATCTGTTAACTTTGTTTAATTTTTTAAGGACCTGTCATACTTTCCTGCAGTGGCTGCACCATTTTGCATTCCTACCAGCAGCACATGTGAGTTTCAGTTTCTTCATATCCTAGTCAACACTTATTTGTTTACATTTTTTTATTATAGCCATCACAGTGGGTGTGAAGTGGTGTTTGTAGTTTTGATTTCTCTTATAACTAATGATGTTAACATCTTTTCATCTGTTTCTTGGCCATGTATTTATCTTCTTTTTTGTTTGTTTGTTTTTATTGGGGTGTAATTGTTTTACAATGTTGTGTTAGTTTCTACTGTACAGTGAACTGAAGTAGATTTCCCTGTGCTGTACAGCAGGTTCTCATTAGTTATCTATTTTATATATATTAGTGTATATATGTCAGTCCCAATCTCCTAATTCATCCACATCCCCTTCCCCTCTTGGTGTCCATACATTTGTTTTCTACATCTGTGTCTCTGTTTCTGCCTTGCAAACCCATTCATCTATACCATTTTTCTAGATTCCACATATATGTGCTAATATACGAATTTGTTTTTCTCTTTCTTCACTCTGTATTACAGACTCTAGGTTCTTTTGATACATGTTAATTCAAATCCTTTGCCTGTTTTTCAATTGGGCTCTTTGTCTTTTTTATTATTGTATTAATAAGAGTTCTTAGGTTCCCATATTCATTGCAGCATTTTTTTTATAATAGCCAAGATACAGAGATAACCTAAATGTCCACTGATGGATGAATGGATAAAGAAATTGTGATATATATATTTAAAATAGTACATTGTTTAGCCATAAAAATGAATAAAATCTTGCCATTTGCAACAACATGGATGGATCTTGAGGACATTGTGCTAAATGAAATAAGTTGAAGGAGAAAGACAATAATGCAGAGAACAGATTGATTGTTGCTAGAGTTGGATTGGGTGGGACTAGGGCAAAATAGGTAAGGGAATCTAAGATACAAATTTCCAGTATAAAATGAGTAAGTCAATGGATGTAATGTACAGCATGGTCAGTAAAGTTAATAATACTGTATTGCATATTTGCAAGTTTCTAAGAGAGTAGATCTTAAAAGTTCCCATAACAAGAAAAAGAAATGGTAATTATGTGTGGTGACAGTTGTTAACTAGGCTTATAGTAGTGATCATTTCACAATATATACATATAGTGAATCATTATTTTGTGCACCTAAAACTAATACAATGTTATATATCAGTTATACCTCAACATTAATTAATTATTAAAAGGCCTTTCTGGTCAAAAATAAAGAGTTCTTGATTCTGGATATTAGACACATCAGATGTGTGATTCTATTATAATTGTAATTAGGCATTAATAGAATTGAAAATATGTCCTAATGATGCTTTTCACTGCCTTTTGCAACATAGTAATGGGAAGTAAGCAAAGTGAATATCTGTCAGGAGACAGTCTGAATTTGACACCATATTTTCTTAATTCCTATTAAAACGATGAAAGGAAGAAAACAAAAGAGAACATTTAAATCATTTACAAAACTTAAGAAAAAATCCTGATAGAGGAATATCTAAAAGGTAAAAGACAGGTGAGACAAGACAGTGGGAATGGCGGATGACCTCATCGTATATTGCAAATTAGAGAAAAATACCCTTAGGTATTAAAGCCTGGCACTAAAATAAGTGAATGACAATTTCTGATTAGGATCATTGGCCTAACAATAAGAAGGGCCTCAAAGTAGGCAATGGAGAAGTGGGGGTAATGGGTTATATTTTGATACAACTAACTAAAGTTTTAAAGCATCTTTTAAAGATAAGATGGAATACTGTAGAAAAAAGATCAATGAATTTGAAGGTAAGAATACAAATTTCACCAGAACTCGGGGAGAGATTAAGAGATAAATATTATGAGAAAGCCATAAAGAGAAGAACTAGGATGGCCGACTTTCAAAGGCACGTATATATGAAATCAGAATTTCAGAAAGAATGAGGAAAACAGAAATTGAGGGAGCCATAAACCAGTACATCATAAGATATATTATCTCTGAGCCCAAAGTTAGCCTGATTTTAGAGAGAAATCTCTTACTAAGTACAGTCAAAATTAATGAAAAGAAATATGTAAGTAGAAATATAAATATATACTAACCTTGATGCGTGTCAAAAAGAAAAATAATAATTTTTATTGTATTTATTTAAAGTATCATAAACTAAATTGAAATAAAATGATAAATGTGGATACAGAGTGTCAACATATAGGGAAGAAAAATGAATATGTATATGAAGTGTTCTTACAAATTAATATACTTTTATTAATAAAAAATATATTCACAATAGAGATGAAATGCAGAGAAGAAATATATGGAGGCTTTTGTTTCTTGGTTTTTGTTTTTTGTTTAGCAATATAGACACTAGCTTGTGTATAATCTGTTGTGGAAATAAGAGCACAAATTTCATATTTTTTCATGTATAACTTCTTGTTTCTTAAAGAATTCTGTCTCTAAAATGAAAAAAAAGGAACATCTGCCAGCCAGAAACTGGGTGATTATTTCACTTTGATTCTCAATTCTTCTCAAGTTTTTTGCTTGTTTGTTTTTTAAAATTGAGATATAATTCACACACCATAAAAGTCAGCCTTTTAAAGTGTACAATTCAGTGGGTTTTAGTATAATCACAGTCATGCAATCATCACTATCTGATTTCAGAACATTTTCATCATGCCAAAGAGAAACCTCAAACCTATTAGCATTCATTCCTCATTCCCCTCCTCTCCCAGGTCTTGGAAACTACTAATCTACTTTCTATCTCCGAAACTACTAATCTACTTTCTGTCTCCATAAATCTGCCTATTCTGGATGTTTATATAGGTGAAATCAAACAGTATGTGAAATTTTGTATCTGGCTTCTTTTACTAGTAGAAAGTTTTCATGGGTCATGCATTTTATAGCATGCACCTGTACTTCATTTCTTTTTATGCTGAATAATAACCCAATGTATGGCTGTACTATATTTTGTTTTCCGTTATTCAATTGATGGACTTTTGAGCTGTTTCCACTTTTGGCTATTATGAATAATACTACTATTAACATACACATATATGTTTTGTGTGGATATATTTTTAAATGTTCTGAAGTGTATAGCTAGGAGTGGAATTGCTGAGTCATATGGTAACTACGTTTAGCTTTTTGAGGACCAGGCAACTGTTTTCCACAATGGCTGCACCATTTTGCGTTCCCACCAGCAATGTATCAGGGGTCCAATTTCTCCACATCCTAGCTAACGATTGTTATTTTCAATTTTTAAAATTATAGCCATCATAGTGTGTATGAAGTGGTATTTCTTTGTTTTTTGATTTGCTTTTCTCTAGTAACTAATGGTGTTGAGCATATTTTAATGTGTTTATTGGCCATATTTATATCTTCTTTGGATAAATGCCAATTCAAAATTGTTGCCCATTTTTCAATTAAGTTGTTTGTTTTTTTTAATTATTGTAAGAGTACTTGATACATTCTGGATATTAGACACTTATCAGATATATAATTTGCAAATGTTTCCCTTTCTTGATTATTGTAGCTTTGGAGTAGCATGAGCTCTCCAAATTTGAAATTGTTCTTAGTTTTTTCAAGATTGTTTTGATTATCCTATGTCCCTTGCATTTCCATGTGACATAAGATCAGCCTGTCCAGTTATGAAAAACAGAGTTGAAATTTTGACATTGCATTGAATATGTATATAAATTTAGGGAATATTGAATCTTAACAATATCAAATCTTCTTCTCCATGATCAGGGGATGTTTTTACATTTATTTAAATTTTCCTTAATTTATTTCAACATAGTTTGTACTTTTCAATGAACAAGACTTTCACTTGTTTGATTAAATTTATTTACAAGTATTTTATATATTTTAATGCTATTATAAATGGAATTGATTCCCTTAATTCATTTTCAGATTGTTCATTACTGATGTATAGAATAACAATTGATTTTTGTATCTTCATCTTATATTCTTCAAGCTTGCTAAATTCATTTTTTTGATCAAATAAATTTTTTGTGGATTCTTTAAGGGTTTTCTATATATAAGATCATGTCATCTGCAAATAGAGGTGGTTTTACCTCTTCCATTCCAAACTAGATCCCTTTTATTTTGTTATCTTGCCTAACTTCCTTGGATAAAACCTCTAGTACAAAGTAGAAAATAGGCATCTTGTTTTGTTCCTGATTTTAGGGGAAAAAGCATCCAGTCTTTCATCATTAAGTATGATATTAACTGTGTGTTTTTTGTTGATGTGTTTTATCAGGTTGTTGAGTGTTATGAAAAAATGTGAATAGACATGGTGTTGGATTATGTCAAATAATTCTTCTGTATCTATTGTGATGATCTTGTGGCTTTGTCCTGTATTCTATTAAAATGGTACATTACTTTAATTAAATTTTTATTTATTTGACAAACCTTGAATTCTTGGGATAAATCACACTTGATCATGCACACTTGATCATGCTATATAGTCCTTTTTACACACTGATGGATTTGGTTTGCTAGTATTGGGTTGGTGACTTTTGCATCTAAGGGATATTGGTGTGTATTATTATTGTACTATTTTTGAAGAATTCATTTTTGAAGAGTTTGAGAAGGATTGATGTTAGTTCTTCTTGAAACATTTGGTAGAATTCCCCAGTGAAACCATCTGGATCTGGGTTTTTTACTGTGGGAAGTCTTCTGATTACAAACTCAATCTCTTTACTTGTTATAGGTATATTTAGATTGTCTATTACCTCATGGGGTAGTTTTGGTAGTTTGCATCTTTCAAGAGATTTGTCCATATCACTAGATTGCCTAATTTGTTCTTATGCAAATGTTCATAGTATTCTTTATAATCTTTTAAAAAGATTCTCTAAAGTTGGTGGTTATATCTTCTATTTCATGTCTGATTTTTGTAATTTGATTCTAGTCTCTCATTTTTTTTTTTCTTGGTCAGTCTAACTAAAGGTTTATCAATTTTGTGGATCTCTTCAAAGAACCAGCTTATGGTTTTATTGATTTCACTATTGTTTTTATATTATCATTTTTTGCTCTAATTTTTATTTTTTCTTTCCTGCTATTTACTTTGAGTGCTGTTTGCTACACTTTTTTTTCTTTATTAAGGTAGAAGCTTAGGTTATTGACTGGAGATCTTTTTTATTTTTATTAAAATTATTATTTATTTTATTTTTTCATTGAAGTATAGCTGATTTACAATGTTGTGTTAGCTTCAGTTTTACAGCAAAGTAATTCAGTTATATGAGTTTTATATATATGTATATATATTCTTTGTTATTATAGGTTATTACAAGATAGTGAATATAGTTTCCTGTGCTATATAGTAGGTCCTTGTTATTTATCAATTTTATATATAGTTGGGTGTATCTATTAATCCCAAACTCCTAATTTACCTGTCCTCCTCCTTTCCCTTTGGTAACCATAAGGTTGTTTTTTATGGCTGTGAGTGTATTTCTGCTTTGTAAATAAGTTCATTTACATTATTTTTTTAGATTCCACATATAAATTATATTATATGATACTTGTCTTTCCCTGTCTGACTTACTTCACTTAGTATGATAATTTCTAGGTCCATCCAGATTGCTGAAAATGGGATTATTTCATTTTTTATGACTGAGTAATATTATATATATCATAATATTATATATATTTATATACACACACACACACACACACACACACACACACACACACACACACATCACATCTTCTTTATCCACTCCTCTGTCAATGGACGCTTAGGTTAATTCCATGTCTTGGCCTTTGCAAATAGTGCTGCTATGAACATTGGGGTGCATATATCTTTTTCTATCAGAGTCTTTGTCTTTTCTGGATATATGCCCAGGAGTTGGATTGCTGGATCATATTGTAACTCTATTTTCAGTTCTTTAAGGAACCTCCATATTTTTCTCCATAGTAGCTGCACCAATTTGCATTTCCACCAACAGTGTAGGAGGGTTTCCTTTTCTCCACATTTCTCCAGCATTTATTTGTAGACATTTTGATGATGACCATTCTGACCAGTGTGAGGTGATACCTCTTTGTAGTTTTGATTTGCATTTCTCTGATAATTACTGATGTTGAGCATCTTTTCATGTACCCATTGGCCATCTGTAGGTTTTCTTTGGAGCAATGTCTGTGTAGGTCTTCTGCCCATTTTTTTGATTGTTGTTTGCTTGTTTGTTTGATATTGGGCTGTTTGCTATTTTGGAAATTAATCCCTTGTCAGTTGCATCATTTGCAAATATTTTCTCCCATTCCATAAGTTATCTTTTTGTTTTGTTTAAGTTTAATTAGGTCCATTAATTTATTTTTGCTTTTATTTCCATTACTCTAAGAGACAAATCCAAAAATGATATTGCTGCAATTTATGGCAAAGAGTGTTCTGCCTGCGCTTTCCTCTAGGAGTTTGATAGTATCCAGTGTCACATTTAGGTATTTAATCCATTTTCAGTTTATTTTCATATTTGGTATTAGAGGATGTTCTAATTTTATTATTTTACATGAAGCTGTTCAGTTTTCCCAGCACACCTTATTGAAGATACTGTCTTTTCCTAATTGTATACTCTTGCCCCTTTTGTCATAGATTAATTGACCATAAGTGTGTGGTTTGTTTCTGAGTTTTCTATCCTGTTCCATTGATCTGTCTGTTTTTGTTTCAATACCATACTGTTTTGATTATGATAGCTTTGTAGTATATTCTGAAGTCTGGGAGGCTTATATTTCCAGGTTTGTTCTTTTTTCTTGGGACTGCTTTGGCAATTTTGAGTTTTTGCAGTCTCATATACATTTTAGGATTATTTGTTCTATTTATTTGAAAAATGTCCTTGGTAATTTAATAGGAATTGCATTAAATCTGTAGAGTGCTTGGGTAGTATGGCCATTTTAAGACTATTGATTCTTCTAATCCAAGAAAATGGCTATCTTTTCATTCCTTTGAGCCATCTTCAATTTTCTTTATTAATGTTTGATAAATTTTAGTGTATAAATTTTTCACATCCTTGGATAAGTTTATTACCAGGTATTTTTTGATACAATTTTAAATGGGATTTTTAAAAATCTCTTTCTGATATTTCATTACTAGTGTATACAAATGCAACAATTTTATGTATTAATTTTGTATCCTGCTACATTTCTGAACTCATTTATTAGTTCTAATAGTTTTTGGGTGGAGACTTTAGGGTTCTCTACACAGAATATCATGTCATTTACAAATAATAAAAGTTTTACCTCTTTGCTTTACATTTGTATACTTTTTATTTCTTTTTCTTGTCTGATTGCTATGGTTAGGACTTCCAATACTATGTTAAAGAGAAATGATATGAGTGGGCATCCTTGTCTTATCACTGAATTTAACAGAAAGGCTTTCAGCATTTCCCTGTTGAGTATCATATTGGCTGTGGGTCTGTCATAAATGGCTTTTGTTATGTTGAGATATTTCTCTCCATACCTACTCTGATGAGAGTTTTTTATATTGAATAAATATTGATTTTACTCAAATGCTTTCTCTGTGCTTATTAAGATGATCATGTGGTTTTTGTCTTTCCTTTTATTAATGTGGTGTATCACGTTGATTGATTTGCATATTGATTTATTTGCATAAGGTCATATCCTTGTGACCCTGGAATAAATCCAAATTAATCATGGTGTATGATTTTTTTATGTGTTGTTGAATTCAGTTTAGTAATATTTTGTTGAGGATATTTGTGTCTATATTTATCAAATATATTGGCCTATATATATATATATATTTTTTTTTTTATTGGAGTGTCTTGTCTGGTTTTTGTATCTGGGTGATGATGGCTTGTAGAATGAATTTGGGAGTGTCCCCTCCTCTCCAGTTTTTTGGAATAGCTTGAGAAGAATAGGTAGAAGTTTTTTTTTAATATGTTTGGTGAAATTCTCCAGTGAAGCCATTCAGTCCTGGACTTTTGTTTGCAGGGAGTTTTTTATTAGAGTTTTCTATTTCACTTCTAGTGATCAGTCTGTTCAAATTGTCTGTTTCTTCTTGACTCTGTCTTGACAGGCTGTATGTTTCTAGAAATTTGTCCATTTCTTCTAGGTTATCCAATGTGTTGGCATATAACTGTTTATATTGTTCTCTTGTGATGTTTTGTATCTCTGTGGTATTAGTTGTTATTTCTGTTCTTTCATTTCTTATTTTGTGTATTTGGTATCTCTTCTTGGTGAGTCTCACTAAAGGCTTCTCAATTTTGTTTATCTTTTTAAAAAAAACAGCTCTTAGTTTCATTGATCTTTTCTATTTTTTTTTTTTTGAAGTCTACTTTATTTTCTATCTAATCTTTATTATTTCCTTTCTTTTGTTGACTTTGGGCTTTGTTTGTTCTTTATATAATTATTTTAGGTAGTAGTTTAGTTTTTTTTAATTTAAGGTATTTCCTGTTTCTTGAGGAAAGCCTGTATCATTGTGAACTTCTGTCTTAGAACTGCTTTTGCTGCATCCCATAGGTTTTGTAAAGTTGTGCTTTCATTTTTGTTTGTGTCGAGGTATTTTCTGATTTCTTATTTGATTTCATCCTTGAACCATTGCTTTTTTATTAACATGTTGTTTATTCTACACATATTTGTTATTTTTCCATTTTCCTTTCTGTAGTAGATTCCTAATTGCATACCATTGTAGTCAGAAAAGATGGGTGGAGTGTCTGTTAGGTCTAGTTGGTTTTTGGTGTTTGTCAAGTTTTCTATTTTCTTGTTGATCTTCTGTGTAGATGTTCTCTTCATTGTTGAAGATCTATTAATAAAGTGTCTCATTATTTTTTTATTTGTTACATCAATCTGTTAGTTTTTGTTTCAGGCATTTTGAAGACTCTGTGGCAAGCTGAATATGTGTTTACAATTGCTATATCTCTTTGATATAACAAGGTTTGTTGTTGCTGCATGTTGCAGTTGTTTATTTAGTGACTTTTCTGTACTAATTCTGTAAAGTCTATTTTCTGTCATATGTGACCACTATTATTTCTACTCAGTGTATGGGTTATCTAATGAATGGAGAGGGATTTTCTTAAAAGTCCCAACCAATAAAATTCCCAGTCTTTGTCATTGTTCTCTGTGTACTTGTTGGAGTTTGCCTTCAACTCTCAGCCAGCCTAGCCCAAAGCCTCATATTCAACCAGCAGTGAGAACCTAGAGTCTCTTTAAGTCTTTCTGGAGCATGTTCACAATTCTATACAAATGGGTGCTTTCTATGTTTCCAAGAAAATGGAGTAGTTTTTCAAAGTTCCTATGAGCATTGCATTCCTTGGCTTTTTCTTTTGTGCTTTTACATTTTTTATGTTTCTTTTCCCCCAATTTTCCTTTTTTTTTTTTTTTTGGCATAAATTTGACATGTAGCATTGTGTAAGTTTATGGTGTACAGCATGTTACTTTGATACATTTATATCTTGTAATATGTTTGCCAGTGTAGTGATATTTAACAATTTTCACATTATATAATTATAGTACAATATTGTTGTCTATATTCATTATGTTGTCATTCAATCCCTATGGCTTATTTATTACTTGTTACAAATGTAAACACTTAAACACCATCACTCTTATCCTCCCCACCCCTATCCACTGGTAACCACCAGTTTACTTTCTGTTTTTTACAGGTTTAACTTTTTTTAGATTCCTCATATAAGGAATATCGTGTAGTACTTGTTTTTCTCTGTCTGATTTATCTTGCTTAGCATATATTGCTCAAGGTCTATCCCTGTTGTCACAAGTGGAAAGATATTCTCCTTTCTCATGGCTCAATAATTATTCCATTGTATATATGTACCACATCTTTTTTATTCATTCATTTGTTGATGGACATTTGTGTTGTTTCCATATCTATTGTGAGTAATGCTGCAATAAACATGAGAGTGCGCATATATAGTTGAAATTCTGTTTCCATTTCCTTTGGGTACATACCCTGAGTGGAACTGCTGGATCATATGGTAGGCATATTTTTAATTTATTGAGGAACGTCCATATTGTTTTCCATAGTGGTTAGAGCAAATTACATTCCCATCAACAATCCATAGGGGTTGCCTTTCACCACATTCTCACCAGCACCTGTCCTCTCTTTTCTTATTGATACCCATTCTAACAGGTGTGAGGTGATCTATCATTGTGGTTTTGATTTGCATTTCCCTGATGATTAATGATGTTGAGCATGTTTTCACATGTCTGTTTGGCCATTTTGATGTCCTCTTTGCAAAAATGTCTATTTAGTTCTTTCACCCATTTTTTTAATAAATTTATTTTATTTATTTATTTTATTTATTTATTTTGACTGTGATGGGTCTTTGTTGCTGCCCTCAGGCTTTCTTTAGCTGTGGTGAGCAGGAGCTAGTCTTCGTTGTGGTACCCGGGCTTCTCATTGCAGTGGCTTCTCTTGTTGCACAGCACAGGCTCTTGGCACACAGGCTTCAGTAGTTGTAGCACGTGGGCTCAATAGTTGTGGCACACGGGCCTTAGGGCACAGGCTCATTAGTTGTGGTGCATGGGCTCAGCGGCTCAGTGGCATGTGGGATCCTCCCGGACCAGGGTTCAAACCTGTGTCCCCTGCATTGGCAGGTGGATTCTTAAACACTGCACCACCAGGGAAGCCCCTTTCACCTTTTTTTTTTTTTTTCGGTACACGGGCCTCTCACTGTTGTGGCCTCTCCTGTTGCGGAGCACAGGCCCCAGACACGCAGGCTTAGTGGTCATGGCTCACAGGCCCAGCTGCTCCACGGCATGTGGAATCCTTCCAGACTGAGGCACGAACCCACGTCCCCTGCATCGGCAGGTGGACTCTCAACCACTGCAGCACCAGGGAAGCCCCTCACCCATTTTTAATGGGATTTTTTTTTGTTAAGTTGACTGAGTCATTTATGTATTTTTGATATTAAACCTTTTTATCTGATAAGTCATTTGTAAAAATGTTCTCCCATTCTGTAGGTTTTTTTCCTTTTGTTAATTCTTTCTTTTGCTGTGCAGAATATTTTGAGTTTGGCATAGTCCCATTTGTTGATTTTTGCTTTTGTTTTCTGCACTCTTTGCATCGTGTTCAAGAAATCATTGCCAAGACTTCTTCCCTATGTTTTCTTCTAAGAGTTTTATGGTTTCAGGACTTATGTTTAAATGAGTGGTGTGAGATAGTGGTCCAATTTTACTGTTATGCGTGTGTTTCTCCAATTTTCCCAACACTATTTGTTGAAGATACTACCCTCTCCCCATTGGGTACTCTTGGCTCCCATGTCAACTATTAGTTGATAATGTATACTGGGGTTTTATTCTGAGCTTTCTATTTTGTTCCATTGGTCAATGTGTCTATTTTTGTGCCAGTACCACACTGTTCTTGTTACTATGGCTTTGTAATATAGTTTGAATTCTGTAAATGTGATGAAACTAGCTTTGTTCTTTTTTTTTGTTTTTCTCTGATTTACTTTGGCTATTCAGGAACTTTTGTGATTCCACACAGATTTTGGGATTGTTTTTTCTATTTCTGTGAGGAATGCTTTTTTTGGTTAATCTAATCCAGTCTTTGCTCCAACAAAATACCATTGTCCCAGGCAGTTGCAAAGTTCAAAACAATTGCCTGTAAATGTTTTTTTGATACATCATGTGGGAGAAGTTTTAGCCTTCACAAACTGGTGCCAGGTCAATTAAATACAAACTTTTTGAATAGAAACTTCTAGGTAACTACCAGACTTTTCAGATAATAACAATTATTAGGGAATGAGGCTTGGAAAAAGCTCCTGCTTTTTTCTTTTCCTTCCAGTTCCTGAAATACAGGCCATTTTATTTTTATCAAAACTCCTGTCAAATTTAAGAATGGGATGAGACTAGGACAAGATAAAATGTCACAAAACACACTGTTATTACTGAGAGTCAGCCATTTTTTGAAAATAAATGCTCTATGGGCTGCTGCATGTCTTTGGTTAATTTCAAGAGTTATGGTGAACAATTGTTTGCAGGTTTTGTGTTGATTTTATGGAGGAAAAATTTTATGGAGGCCTTTACTCTGCCATTTTCACTGATGTTAATCTATATAGAATAATTAAATGATAAAATATAAATGGCCAAACTATATTTCAAAAATATTCACCCTTTCTACTATGCAGAAAAGCAAACTAAAGTAATAACATTGTTTAATATATCACCAAAATGTTGGCAAATGTTTTTTATTTACTCATTTTTCTGGTTTCACTTTCTAAAATTTCTACAAAGTTATAAAACAGCATCTTTTTAAATTAGTAAATAATACACTTTTTAAAGAACAGTTTTAAAATCAAACGACTATATTCCTTCAGAATCTTGTAGTTTCAATCCTATCCAGATCCTAGGTATTACTTTCTGTGCACATCTAATATTTTATTCTTTTTAACTCTAGAGGTCACATATACTTTGAGAATGGTGTACATAGGTAAATACAGGATCATAAAGAATATTACACAAAAAGTTCTTGAGATCCATATCTTCAGTGCCAAAAACAAACCACCAAAATCTTCAAAAAGGAGGTAAAGATGACATATAAAATTCTAGTGTGAACTTTAGAATCTACATAATACTTGCATAACTTGAACTTTGATATTTTTTGGTGGATCAGAATGCTCCAACAACAAAAATTTCCTTAACCTAAACTGTTACTGGTATATTTGTACACTGCAGTGATTTTCTAGAGACTTACAAATGCCTATTACATTTCTGACCTATATTATTTTAATAAAATTCAATGAAAATGGAGAATTAATGCATATCAAGACAGCTGTCTAGTATTTCAAATATTCATTTAACCATATGACTCAATCCTAAATATTTTAAGTGTAATGGGGTTTTCTGTATCAGATTTTTTCTCCTGAATTCTCTTCAAGGCAAGGAATATGAGAAATATGAAATCAGTTATAAATATGGGTCATAGTGGAAGAAAAGAGAAGCAGAGTTTTATTTCTACAACAAGAGTTAAACCTGAAAAATATTTTGTTAAAAATCTGAAGTGGTAACCATTATAAAAATTATGAACAGGTAAAACAAATCCAAAATTAATTGTTTTTATTTTGTTTAAAAACTATGTACCAAAGAATTCATTCCCATTCATGGGTAAGTGTGCTATAGATTCTTACAAATAGTAAAATTTAAGAATACAGTATTTGTTGTTGATAAAGAAAAATCTTCAAACAGGCTCCACAGTCTAGCATTTGGAGAGGAAAGTTGAGGGGACTAGTGTTTAAACTTTATGTATGTACTCCTATACTACAGCCGAGGCAGCATTAAGTTGGTTGGTGGTACAGAATATGAAAACTGACAGATGTTCAAAATTCTGACTTGGTAGGATTTTCTCATTTTAGTTCATGTCACTGAAATCTCCAATAGTTTTTCTACTCTCTCTAATTTGTCAAAAATTTTCACTTGATTTTGTTTAATAGAAAATATACATTATTTTTATTTATATATATACATATATATAATAATATCTATTATTACTATATATTGATATATATACACATATGATTTTGTCACAAAAACTCATAATTGTAAGAATGTTATTAAAGATTCAAACCTTTACATTCCATGCTGTCAATTTAAAAACATAAGATTGAGAACTAATGGCTCCTGTCAACAGCATAACAATAGAAGAAAATTAAATCAGCTGTTGACAATGCTGACTGTATTTAAAATTTATAGATTAGTCTCCTCTAAATGGGTGGTCTTTAGCTGAGCACCCAGCTACTTCATTTTGCCATAGTTATAAACTATTCAACAAATTTTTCATTATATTTGAGGCATTATTTTGCTGAATAAAATTAATAGCCCAAACACATAAATATATTTGATTTCAAAATACAGTGGACCCCTAGAAAACTTCTGGGAAGATAGCAGAAGAGTAAGATGTGGAGATCACCTTCCTCCCCCCAGATACACCAGAAATACATCTACATGTGGAACAACTCCTACAGAACACCTACTGAACGCTGGCAGAAGACCTCAGACCTCCCAAAAGGCAAGAAATCCCCTACATACCTGGGTAGGGCAAAAGAGAAAAGAATAAACAGACACAAAAGAATAGGGACGGGACCCACACCACTGGGAGGAAGCCATGAAGGAGGAAAGGTTTCCACACACTAGGAAGCCCCTTCGCGGGCAGAGACTGCGGGCGGTGGAGGTGGAAAGCTTCGGAGCTGTGGAGAAGAGAGCAGCAACAGGTGTGTGGGGGTCAAACCGGAGAGATTCCTGCAAAGAGGATCGGTGCCGACTGGCACTGACCAGCCCGAGAGGCTTGTCTGCTCACCCGCTGGGGTAGGCGGGGCTGGGAGCTGAGGTTTGGGCTTCGGTCGGAGCACAGGGAGAGGACTGGGGTTGGCAGCGTGAACAAAGACCGCAGGGGGTTAGTGCACCACGGCTGGCCGGGAGGGAGTCTGGGGAAAAGTCTGGACCTGCCGAAGAGGCAGGAGACTTTTTCTTCCCTCTTTGTTTCCTGGTGCACAAGGAGAGGGGATTAAGAAGGCTGCTTAAAGGAGCTCCAGAGACGGGCGCGAGCCGCAGCTAAAAGCGCGTACCCCAGAGACAGGCATGAGAGGCTAAGGCTGCTGCTGCCGCCACCAAGAAGCCTGTGTGCGAGCACAGGTCACTATCCACACCCCCCTTACGGGGAGGCTGTGCAGCCCACCATTGCCAGGGTCCGGTGATCCAGGGACAACTTCCCTGGGAGAACACAGAGCGAGCCTCAGTCTTGTGCAACGTCACGCTGGCCTCTGCTGCCGCAGGCTCACCCCGCACTCTGTGCCCCTCTCTAACCCCGGCCTGAGTAAGCCAGAGCCACCGAATCAGCGGCTCCTTTAACCCCGTCCTGTCTGAGCGGAAAAACAGACACCCTCCAGGGACCTACACGCAGAGGTGGGGCCAAATCCAAAGCTCAGCCCCTGTGAGCTGTGAGAACAAAGAAGAGAAAGGGAAATCTCTCCCAGCAGCCGCAGAAGCAGCGAGTTAAAGCTCCACAATCAACTTGATGTACCCTGTATCTCTGGAATACACGAATAGACAACAAATCATCCCAAATTAAGGAGGTGGACTTTGAGTGCAAGATTTATGATTTTTCCCCCTTTTCCTCTTTTTTTGAGTGTGTATGCTTCTGTGTGAGATTTTGTCTGTATAGCTTTGCTTCCACCATTTGTCCGAGAGTACTATCCGTCAGTTTTTTGTTGTTGTTGTTGTTTTTAACTTTTTTTCTTAATAATTACTTTTTATTTTAATAACTTTATTTTATTTTACTTTATCTTCGTTCTTTCTTTCCTTCCTTCCCTCCTTTAGACAACGAATCATCCCAAATTGAGGAGGTAGACTTTGAGAGCAAGATTTATGATTTTTTCCACTTTTCCTCTTTTTGTGAGTGTGTATGTGGATTCTTCTATGTGAGATTTTGTCTGTATAGCTTTGCTTCTACCATTTGTCCTAGGGTTCTAGCCATCCGTTTTTGTTTTTTTCTCTTAATATTTTTTTTTTAGTTCAATAACTTTATTATATTTTATCTTACTTTATTTTATTTTACTTTATCTTCTTTCTTTCTTTTTTTCCTTCCTTCCCTCCTTCCTTCCTTCATCCCTACATCCCTCCCTCCCTCCCTCCCTCCCTCATTTCTTTCTTTCTTTCCTTCTTTCTTTCTTTCTATCTTTCTTTCTTGCTTTCTTGCTTTCTACTTCTACTAATTCTTTCTTTCTACTTTTTCTCCCTTTTATTCTGAGCCGTGTGGATGAAAGGCTCTTGGTGCTCCAGCCAGGAGTCAGTGCCATGCCTCTGAAGTGGGAGAGCCAACTTCAGGACACTGGTCCACAAGAGACCTCCCAGCTTCACATAATATCAAACGGCAAAAATCTCCCAGAGATCTCCATACCAACACCAGCAACCAGCTTCACTCAATGACCAGCAGGCTACAGTGCTGGACATCCTATGCCGACAACTAGCAAGACAGGAACACAACCCCACCCATTAGCAGAGAAGCTGCCCAAAATCATAATAAGTCCACAGACACCCCAAAACACACCACCAGATGTGGACCTGCACACCGGAAAGATAAGGTCCAGCCTCATCCACCAGAACACAGGAAATAGTCCCCTCCACCAGGAAGCCTACACAACCCACTGAACCAACCTTAGCCACTGGGGACAGACACCAAAAACAACGGGAACTATGAACCTGCTGCCCGCAAAAAGGAGACCTCAAACACAGTAAGATAAGCAAAATGAAAAGACAAAAAAATACACCACTGATGAAGGAGTAAGATAAAAACCCACCAGACCTAACAAATGAAGAGGAAATAGGCAGTCTACTTGAAAAAGAATGCAGAATAATGATAGTAAAGATGATCCAAATCTTGGAAATAGAATAGACGAAATGCAAGAAACATTTAACAAGGACCTAGAAGAACTAAAGATGAAACAAACAACAATGAAGAACACAATAAATGAAATGAAAAATACTCTAGATGGGATCAATAGCAGAATAACTGAGGCAGAAGAATGGATAACTGACCTGGAAGATAAAATAGTGGAAATAACTACTGCAGAGCAGAATAAAGAAAAAAGAATGAAAAGAACTGATGACAGTCTCAGACCTCTGGGACAACATTAAATGCACCAACATTTGAACTATCAGGGTTCCAGAAGAAGAAGAGAAAAAGAAAGGGACTGAGAAAATATTTGAAGAGATTATAGTTGAAAACTTCCCTAATATGGGAAAGGAAATAGTTAATCAAGTCCAGGAAACACAGAGAGTCCCATACAGGATAAATCCAAGGAGAAATATGCCAAGACACATATTAATCAAACTGTCAAAAATTAAATACAAAGAAAGCATATTAAAAACAGCAATGGAAAAACAACAAATAACACACAAGGGAATCACCATAAGGTTAACAGCTGATCTCTCAGCAGAAACTCTGCAAGCCAGAAGGGAGTGGCAGGACATATTGAAAGTGATGAAGGAGAAAAACCTGCAACCAAGACTACTCTACCCAGCAAGGATCTCATTCAGATTTGATGGAGAAATTAAAACCTTTACAGACAATCAAAAGCTGAGAGAGTTCAGCACCACCAAACCAGCTCTACAACAACAGCTAAAGGAACTTCTCTAGACAAGAAACACAAGAGAAGGGAAAGACCTACAATAATGAACCCAAAACAATTAAGAAAATGGGAATAGGAACATACATATCAATAATTACCTTAAATGTAAATGGACTAAATTCTCCCACCGAAAGACACAGATTGGCTGAACGGATACAAAAAGAAGACCCATATATTTGCTGTCTACAAGAGACCCACTTCAGACCTAGAGACACATACAGACTGAAAGTAAGGGGATGGAAAAGAGTTATTTCATGCATGAAAACCAAAAGAAAGCTGGAGTAACAATTCTCATATCAGACAAAATAGACTTTAAAATAAAGACTATTACAAGAGACAAAGAAGGACACTACATAATGATCAAGGGATCAATCCAAGAAGAAGGTATAACAACTGTAAATATTTATGCACCCAAAATAGGAGCACCTCAATACATAAGACAAATACTAACAGCCATAAAAGGGGAAGTCAACAGTAACACATCCATAGGAGGGGATTTAACACCCCACTTTCACCAATGGACAGGTCATCCAAAATGAAAATAAATAAGGAAACACAAGCTTTAAATGATACATTAAACAAGATGGACTTAATTGATATTTCTAAGAATTCCATCCAAAAACAACAGAATACACATTTTTCTCTAGTGCTCATGGAACATTCTCCAGGATAGATTTGTGGGTCACAAATCAAGCCCTGGTAAATTTAAGAAAATTGAAATTGTATCAAGTATCTTTTCTGACCACAACGCTATGAGACTAGATATCAATCACAGGAATAGATCTGTAAAAAATACAAACACATGGAGGCTAAACAATACACTACTTAATAACGAAGTGATCACTGAAGAAATCAAAGAGGAAATCCAAAAAATAACTAGAAAGTAATGACAATGGATACACGATGACCCAAAATCAATGGGATGCAGCAAAAGCAATTCTAAGAGGGAAGTTTATAGCAATACAATGCTACCTTAAGAAACAAGAAACATCTCGAATAAACAGCCTAACTTTGCACCTAAAACAATTAGAGAAAGAAGAACATAAAAAACACCAAAGTTAGCAGAAGGAAAGAAATCATAAAAATCAGATCAGAAATAAATGAAAAAGAAATGAAGGAAACAATAGTAAAGATCAATAAAACTAAAAGCTGGTTCTTTGAGAAGATAAACAAAATTGGTAAACCATTAGCCAGACCCATCAAGAAAAAAAGGGAGAAGACTCAAATCAATAGAGTTAGAAATGAAAAAGAAGTAACAACTGACAAGGCAGAAATACAAAGGATCACGAGAGATTACTACAAGAAGCTATATGCCAATAAAATGGACAACCAGGAAGAAATGGACAAATTCTTAGAAAGGCACAACCTGCAAGACTGACACAGGAAGAAATAGAAAATATGACCAGACCAATCACAAGCACTGAAATTGAAACTGTGATTAAAAATCTTCCAACAAACAAAAGCCCAGGAACAGATGGCTTCACAGGAGAGTTCTATCAAACATTAAGAGAAGAGTTAACACCTATCCTTCTCAAACTCTTCCAAAATATAGCAGAGGGAGGAACACTCCCAAACTCATTCTACGAGGCCACCATCACCCTGATACCAAAACCAGACAAGGATGTCACAAAGAAAGTAAACTGCAGGCCAATATCACTGATGAACATAGATGCAAAAATCCTCAACAAAATACTAGCGAACAGAATCCAACAGGACATTAAACAAATCATACACCATGATCAAGTGGGGTTTATTCCAGGAATGCAAGGATTCTTCAATATACACAAATCAATGAATGTGATACACCATATTAACAAATTGAAGGAGAAAAACCATGTGATCATCTCAATAGATGCAGAGAAAGCTTTCAACAAAATTCAACACCCATTTATGATAAAAACCCTGCAGAAAGTAGGCATAGAGGGAACTTTCCTCAACATAATAAAGTCCATATATGACAAAACCACAGCCAACATCGTCCTCAAAGGTGAAAAACTGAAAGCATTTCCACTAAGATCAGGAACAAGCCAAGGCTGTCCACCCTCACCACTCTTATTCAACATAGTTTTGGAAGTTTTAGCCACAGCAATCAGAGAAGAAAAGGAAATAAAAGGAACCCAAATCAGAAAAGAAGAAGTTAAGCTGTCACTGTTTGCAGATGACATGATACTATACATAGAGAATCCTAAAGATGCTACCAGAAAACTACTAGAGCTAATCAATGAATTTGGTAAAGTAGCAGGATACAAAATTAATTCATAGAAATCTCTGGCATTTCTATACACTAATGATGAAAAATCTGAAAGTGAAATCAAGAAAACACTCCCATTTACCACTGCAACAAAAAGAATAAAGTATCTAGGAATAAACCTACCTAAGGAGACAAAAGACCTGTATGCAGAAAATTATAAGACACTGATGAAAGAAATTAAATATGATACAAATAGATGGAGAGATATATCATGTTCTTGGATTGGAAGAATCAACATTGTGAAAATGACTCTACTACCCAAAGCAATCTACAGATTCAATGAAATCCCTATCAAGCTACCACTGGCATTTTTCACAGAACTAGAACAAAAAATTTCACAATTTGTATGGGAACACAGAAGACCCCGAATAGCCAAAGCAATCTTAAGAACGAAAAATGGAGCTAGAGGAATCAGGCTCCCTGACTTCAGACTATACTACAAAGCTACAGTAATTAAGACAGTATGGTACTGGCACAAAAACAGAAAGATAGATCAATGAAACAGGATAGAAAGCCCAAAGATAAACCCACACACATATGGTCACCATATGTTTGATAAAGGAGGGAGGAATGTACAGTGGAGAAAGGACAGCTTCTTCAATAAGTGGTGCTGGGAAAACTGAACAGGTACATGTAAAAGTATGAGATTAGATCACTCCCTAACACCATACACAAAAATAAGCTCAAAGTGGATTAAAGACCTAAATGTAAGGCCAGAAACTATCAAACTCTTAGAGGAAAATATAGACAGGACACTCTATGACATAAATCACAGCAAGATCCCTTTTGACCCACCTCCTAGAGAAATGGAAATAAAAACAAAAATAAACAAATGGGACCTAATGAAACTTCAAAGCTTTTGCACAGCAAAGGAAACCATAAATAAGACCAAAAGACAACCCTCAGAATGGGAGAAAATATTTGCAAATGAAGCAACTGACAAAGGATTAATCTCCAAAATTGATAAGAAGCTCATGCAGCTTAATAAAAAACAAAACAAACAAACAAACAAACAAAAAAAAACAATCCAAAAATGGGCAGAAGACCTAAATAGACATTTCTCCAAAGAAGATATACAAACTGCCAACAAACACATGAAAGAATGCTCAACATCACTAATCATTAGAGAAATGCAAATCAAAACTACAATGAGATATCATCTCACACCAGTCAGAATGGCCATCATCAAAAAATCTAGAAACAATAAATGCTGGAGAGGGTGTGGAGAAAAGGGAACCTTCTTACACTTTTGGTGGGAATGTACATTGATACAGCCACTATGGAGAACAGTATGGATGTTCCTAAAAAACTACAAATAGAACTACCATATGACCCAGCAATCCCACTACTGGGCATATACCCTGAGAAAACCAAAATTCAAAAAGAGCCATGTACCAAAATGTTCATTGCAGCTCTATTTACAATAGTCTGGAGATGGAAACATCCTAAGTGTCCATCATCAGATGAATGGATAAAGAAGATGTGGCACATATATACAATGGAATATTACTCAGCCATAAAAAGAAATGAAATTGAGCTCTTTGTAATGAGGTGGATAGACCTAGCGTCTGTCATACAGAGTGAAGTAAGTCAGAAAGAGAGAGAAAAATACCGTATGCTAACACATATATATGGAATTTAAGAAAAAAAAAGTCATGAAAAACCTAGGGGTAAAACATGAATAAAGACACAGACCTACTAGAGAATGAACTTGAGAATATGGGGAGGAGGAAGGGTAAGCTGTGACAAAACGAGAGAGAGGCATGGACATATATGCACTACTGAACGTAAGGTAGATAGCTAGTGGGAAGCAGCCGCATAGCACAGGGAGATTAGCTTGGTGCTTTGTGACCACCTGGAGGGGTGGGATTGGGAGGGAGATGCAAGAAGGAAGAGATATGGGAACATATGTATATATATAACTGATTCATTTTGTTGTAAAGCAGAAACTAACACACCATTATAAAGCAATTATACTCCAATAAAGATGTTTAAAAATTTAATTAATTATAAAAACAATAAAGTTGGGGTCTTTCTAGAAAAAAAATACAGCTGAACCTTGAACAACATGGGTTTGAACTGTGCAGGTCCACTTATATGCACATTTTTTTCACTAAATATGTACTATAGTACTACCTGATCTGTGATTGGTTGAATCCACACATGCAGAATGATGGATTAGGAAGGCCAACTGTAAAATTGTGAGTGGATTTTCTACTGCATAGAGAAATACCAGTACCCCTAACCCCCACATTGTTCAAGAATTAATTGTAGATGAATCCAAAGATTTGGGACATACGATTTTTAAGATTCAAATATCCCACATGGCTCACCCAAGAATGCCTTATCAAACCTTTCCACAATCCCCAAGGTATATATGATTTTCATAGTTCTCCAACTACTTTTTCCAAAGCCTTCTATTGTATCTGTCAGATCACAATAGAAGGCTTTGGAAGATCATGGTTTATCAGGACAGAAAGAGTTTTTCTAGTTTGCACTAAAGATTTTAGAGGAGGGACAAGAAAATGGATTGCAAATATTCTGGTTTAAATTTTATCATGTAATCATTTTTGATAACATAATAAATTCATCATAAATATAGAACTTATATATAAATTTAATATATAAAATACAAGTATAAATTATTTGTTACTGACATTTTTGATAATGCAGAAAAGCATAAAGAAACAGAAATATAATCCTCTAGCAGACTCTATAGACACTTGCTTCCCAAAGTGTGGGGCTCAGATCAGTTGCATCCCCATTACCTGAGAGATTTTTAGATATGCAGAAAACCAATCTACATCCCAGACAGCAAAATCAGAATTTGTTTTTAAACAAAATCCCCAGGTGATTTATGTACATGGCTTGAGAAACACTAATATAGAGGCAACCACTATTGAAATTTTGGTGGGTACACAGGTGGTTTTTCTCCTCCAATATGTTATAGTTTATATATTCATACAATTTTATAATACTATATCATAAATATTTCTTATATCATTAGAAGTTATCAATATTGTTTTCTAATTTTATTATTAAATATGACATGCCTTTTGCAAAAATGTAGCAAAATAGAGCAGAAATTGAAAACAAGCTGATTCTTATCATTAGTATAAAATTTCGATGCACATTTCTTCAACCATTAATATATTCTTGCATATTATACATAGAATATGGAATCATATGGTATTAAAGTCTTGCAGCAGGCTTATTTCAGTGACACTTTTCTTGTCATAATATTTCATCTCTATGTTATAGTACCTCCTGTAAACATGTTCTCAATATTATGTTCCATAAATCATTAGCATTGTAAAATGGTCTTCTTAAGATTGAATCTTAGGAAATGAGTTTTTTTAACCACAAAATTATCCATTTTTAATTATTTAATTTACATTTTTTTGTTGTTGATCTTCAAATACACTGTAAAAGAAGGGTATAAAGGAGTGAACGTGTATTATTATGGAAAATAGAATACCAATTCTAATTTCGTGTTACAAGGAAAATCTGATTTTTCCTTCTTTATAGATAATTTGTTTTTTTCTTCCTGGATGTTTGTATGTATTTTTGCTTTTTATAATAATTTAAAGATAGCTATGGTTAAATATGAAAATTTCAGCAAGGATTTTTTTTTTCCTAGGAATGTGGTAAACTCTTCATTTGCATATTCCTGATTTTTTTTCAGCTGAGGGCATTTTATAAAATCTATATGATTTTACCATTTGTATTTATGAAAAAATATATTCTTAATTAGTTCTATATAATTTTCTTATGAATATTTCATCCTTGTGTACATTTGTACTTTTCTTCTGCATTCTGAAAACCTTTGCAAGTTTGACCTTCATATCAATGACTCAATATTGCAGTGTCTAGTTTATGTTTCATGATTTTCAATGCAATTTAAAATTTTAAAGGATATTTTAACTACCCCCAATTCACCTTTATCTATTTCTCCTTTAATTTTATCCTATTATCTCAACCTTTATATCTTTATATTATTCTCAAACATAAGTGATCTATTTCTAACCAGTCTTTGCTAATAGTGTGGGTGTGTGGATTGCCTTTTTTCATACAACCTGTGTCCTTGGACCTAGTTGATCAGCATCTTCAAATTTGTAACATAAAGTACATTTTTGTCCACAGTCTCATAAATACTTTTCACTGTTGAAGTTGACTTTATCATGTGGGAAATAGCAGTAATAAAATGACACGTTCTGTTCTCTTTTCACTCCTGCTTGGAATTATAGAAACTCAAGGTTAAACATTCAGCATTCCTGGATTCTTTATTTCTGTTATTAAGCCTACAACACTCTATTTTTAGTGACTGAATTACCAAGATTTTACTCTCCTGAATTTTTCCTTTTCAGTTGATAACTATCATCTATCTAATCAATCTATATCTATCTCTATCATCTATCTAGCCTTCTATATCTGGATGGATGGATTTTATGGCTGTGAATTACAAACACCAATAGGAAGTTGAAAGAAGCATCCTGATTTGGAACAGAGGAAAGAAGGACTATTTTAGAAATTAGCCCTAAACATTAGAATGACATCAGGTCAATGGCAACAGATCTGGACTTTCTAAACTAAGAGGTGGCAAAACTGAGAATAGGTTTTCCTATAGTTCCTAGTTGGCAATGCAGACAGGTACCAGCATTTGAGTTAATCAAATAAGTTCCCTCAAGTTATGGTTAAAGGAAAACCATGTACACCAGCAGAAGTTTGACTTAAGATTGACTTTTTTTAGAACATAATGATATTTTGCTGTTTGCTATATTTTAGTAAATATTTCAGTGGGAATGTGGGTGACAGCCTATCCAGACTGCTAACTAGCTATCAATTCAAGCCAGAAACTAACTCTGGGTCATGTAAAGCACACCAACATTCTTGTATCAACATTAAGATTTATCTTATTTTATTGTATGATCTTCAGTGAGGTTTTCCCACAGAGTAAATAGGTGAGATGCTCCCTCCAATATATGCTAAATCTGAAGTTGAAAAAGACTAACAAAAAATATAGATAGTGTATCCTCCCAAAACTTATCCAGAGATTGAGTTTTGAAGGAATAGTGTCTTAAGAAGTGAATTATTTGATTATTTTTCTACTTGTAAAAGTTATATTTAATCAAAAATAACCTGAACTCTCTGTTAGTTTATTAATCTTAGTAAAGAAATCAGCAGTTAAATTGCTTTAAATTTCTTCAGACTAAGTTGAGTTTGGGATTGTATTTTTATTTCACAAAATGTGTGACATGCTTCACAGCTATTAAGATGATATAGCTATGGTGGCAATAACACTAAACACTACTTAAGATCTCTTTATAAACTTGTCATAAAATAAGTTGTATATTGTTCTCTCATACATGCAAGTAGGATTCAAATGTGATAATAAGAATCCAAATTTAAAACTATTTTTTACTTTGTTTTAAATGGAGTGGGATGAGCAGTTAAGCTGGTTTCTTATAGGATCATTCTAAAGTCTGATGTAGATTCCTTTCCAAGAATTGTTTCCATTTATTTCAGATTTTTTTTTCCTAACACTATGTTGATCAGTGAGGCTTCTGACAGTTACATAAAGTTAAAGAATTTTCATTCTCTCAGAGCCATTCTTCGAAGGGAAAAATGCTGCAGCTAGGGAAAACATTAATTAGAATTACATCTAATGTTAATGGCTTGTCACTGAGTTACAATACTTAGCAGAACTCACATTGTCCTTGGAAGTTAGAAAAATTCCTTCAGTGCTTGGGTTTAACTTGAGAAGTTAACTATTTTAATTTGTAGCAATACATATTATACACAGGCTGCAATGTATTTGCATATTTTAAATACTTTAAAGAATATTCCACCAAATGATTACTAAATGGAATGTAATTTAATTCACAAGTTGAAAAATGGGATAATGGTTTCAGCCCCCATCACTCTCATAATGCTTGAAGTACAGCTGGAAAATAAAACAAGCAGTGCATAAAAAACAGATATTGTAGTAACAACTGTCATGATAAAGAGAAGGATACACTGTAGTGTTTTTGTTTATTTATAATAAATGAGCATGAATATCTTCCTGTGTTTTTTTGGGAGATAGTGTTAATTCTTTTTGCTATATTTACATGAAGTATGGGTAATGTCATTGAATGTGTGTCTAAATTACCCTAAAATGTTATATTATAGAAAAAATAGGGTAAACATCATACAAATGAACATAATGTTTATGTCATCCATTTTTGCTAGTTTTAAGTTGTGTGATTTTGAGATAACTCTTTCATTGTTAAAATTATTCATGAATGGCTACTTTATTTGCAAAAGTAGCCTTTGAGAAAACAGACTGTGAGTGCTTTCTTACTACTAGATCTATGTCAGACTTGTGAGCACCAAAATTTGTATCAATTTATCCCTTTGTCAAGAAACATTTTTTTCTTTCCTCTCTATTTTCCCTAATAGCAGGTTTAACAACAAGAAAAACAAAATGTAACAACTCTAAGATGGGTACTGCAACAGTTGCAATCAATTCTCATCTAGTACCTAGAAGGTCTGAAAAGCAAAGTGCATTTCCTATGCATTAGTATGTACACAGTATGAAAAATTACATAGAAAAAAGGATAGTTCCATATTGATTTACATGCATAATAAAGACTTCTCTTCAAACACGTAGTAAGTCACCTTCTCACTTATAACAGAAGCATCAATAAATTATGCCACAGATTTCACTAAGTGTCTTAAATCCATACACTTCTTGAATATCTATGATCAACCTAAAAATGTGAGATTAGGAAGCTTGACCAATACTAGCTTATTTACAGTCTATGAACATAATGTGTTACTACGTCCTAAAAGATACCACAGATGAGACATATCAGAGATATTTTCCAGTTCTTTCAGGAACCATTTGGAATTAGGTCAGAAACTTTGAAAAATTCTGATATGACATTAGACATTTTTAACTCTTCAGAACAGCCTGTGGACCAGAGTGGAAACCCAACTGGCTGGAGTTATAGATGATGTCTCTCACCTCTGTTTCCTAATCACAGCCCATGCTCTTGGAACTTGCTGAGACCACTCCAATGTGAAAGATCCAGAAAGACTACCAGTAGCATAAACATGGTTCCTGTGAGTTTAGAAGGACTGGTAGTGACTAGCCTAATAAAAATCCAGAGTATGTTTTACGGGAATAAGAAACAATCTTTTGGTCTGTTTTTATATGTGTAGAATATACTCTGGAGCATCTGAAAACAGCATGTTGACCAAGATGGAAGGAGCTTGCATTTTGGTTAATGAGTTATATGGAGAAAATTCACAATACTTAGTATATGTCAAATAATTAATCTTCATAGCCCTCTGTAATAAAAGTAGCCTTGCATTTTTAAATGAAGACAGAAAGAAGTAAAATTGTGTTTCCTTCCATTTTCCTCTGGAAGGAAACACAATTTCCTTTCTAATCCCATTTCCCCAGTATTTTTAGTGAACCAGATTTCACTCCCTTTCTGAAGTAGTTGAGCTACTCTTTCAACTGTCTGAAAGCAAGATTTTCCTTGTGATTTTATGGGTTTACCTTTTGCTATAAAGCAATAAGCAACGTAAAGATTAACTTTTTGTTGTTGTTATGTATCCCCAAGAGCCATCTGAGACTTCTTTAGTAATTCTGTCATCTTATATCACTATCTGCCACAAACTAATCCAATAGGGATTGGCAGTGTTGAATTGGATCTAAGTGTAAACTTATTTATTAGTATTTTCTTTTCATATCCAGTTTCTTCTAAAACAAAAAGAACAAGGGAAGAAACTTTTCTTATTGAAGAATATATGTATAGCAACAAAGCAGAATAATATAACAACCTTGTCTGAGCTGGCCTTGTTCTTTATTATGTTTATAATATTTTTTCTAATCAGTATTTTATCAACTTAGCAAGTCAGAAAGTCTTTTGTATAGAAGAGCTGCCATGATATATGACAGAATAATTGCCATTATTTTGAAGAGCTACTAATTTTTAGGGCCTCTGGCAAAAATTTGATTATCTGATACCTGTATACTAACAGTGGCAAACCTTGTACAACAAGCAAAAGGCTATGGAAAACACATACAGACTTCTGTTAGCATTACCTGTAGTTAAAGAAACAAAATTTAACTGCTTTATTTAGATCTGATTGACATACAAAAAGCTGTACATATTTAATGTATACAATATGATGTATTTGGACATACGTATATGTTGTGAAGTCATTATCAATGCCATAAACTTACCTATTACCTTCAAAAGTCTCCTTCAACATACAGCCTGTCTGTTTTTTTGTTTTGGTTGTTTTTTTCTTTTGTGGTAAGATGGCTTAATATAAAATGTATACTCAGGAAAATTTTAAGTATGCAATAGAGTATTATTAACCATAGGCCTTATATTGTATAGAAGATATCCAGAACTTAGTTTGCATAATGAAACTTTATACCCTTTGACTACCACCTCCCCATTTCCACTTCACCCAAGTCCCTGGCCACCACTGTTCTCTGCTTCTATGTGTTTGACTATTTTAGATTCCACATATAAGTGAGATAACACAGTATCTTTCTGCGTCTGGCCTATTTCACTTAGCATAATGTCCTCTGGACTCACCTATGTTGCCACAGATGGCAGAATTTCCTTCTTTTTTAAAGCTGAATGATATTCTAATGTATAGATATAATACATTTTCTTCATTCATCTTTCAATGTATAGTTAGGTTATTTCTATATCTTAGCTACTGTCAATAATGCTGCACGTGCACATATCTTTCAAGATCCAGATTTTAATTCCTTTGGGTATATACCCAGATGTGGGATAGCTGGATCATATAGTAGTTCTATTTTTAATTTTTTGAAGAACCTCCATATTGTTCTCCATAGGGGCTGCAACAATTTATATTTCCACCATCAGTGCATAAGAATTCCCTTTTCTCCACATTGTCGTCAACACTTGTTCAGAGAAATGCTTTAAAATACATTATAAATAAAGAGAAACACATTGACAAAAGGAAAACTGTCTTTTCTGTGAATAATGGATTTGGACTTTACAAATCAAACATTTCACCTCTTTTTTTTATGGAGTTAAACCTAGGGTCTGGAATCTTAAATGCCATGATAGTTTTGCATAGTGACAGGCAAACTATGGCCTGCAGGCCAAAGAGAGCTCAATGTTTGTTTTTATAAATATGATTTCATGGGAACACAGCTCTGCTTATTGATTTACATATTGTCTGTGGCTGCTTTCACCATGCAACTGCAGAATTGAGTAATCAAAGCCAAGACTGTATGACCTACAAACTTAAACTACTGTGGTCTCTGTTAAAGACAACATTTTCTGACTCCTTGTCTTACTGTGCCATGAATTTTAATAATTATTAATTAAAAGATAGTTAAGTACTATTTATTGACTGATTGATAGAATAATGGTGGGTTTTATTTCCATTCTTTTACTTTCTTCTTTCTAGTTATCTCTATGTTCCAAATTTCTTGGAATGTTACATCTAATTCCTATAATGAAAACACACTTTACACTTAATTTTATTTTAAATATGCATTTTACATAGGAATATATTTTCAAATACACTTTTAACAGCTATCATATTTCTTTGCTCTCTTTTCAGCAAAATTCCTCAAAAGAGTTATTTATATTCGTCTCCCATTTTTAAAATTCCCAGTCTTTCTAAACTCATTCCCATCATGATCTCACCCCCATGATTACTTTAAAATTGCCCTCAGTTTCTTCAATGACCCTACATTACTGAATTCAATATTCACTTCTTGTTTTACTTGACCTATTAGCAGTATTTAAAAGGGTTAATCACTCTTTCCCCTGAAATGCTTTCTGCAGGTGACTCAGAATTCTATTTTCTCCTGTTTCCCCCTACATAACTGGTTGCTTGTTTTCAATCGCTTTTGCCAAACTTCCTCTTTTTTCCAATCTCCTCTTAACTGTGGATTGTTGCCCTAGGCTTCAGTCCTTGATCACCTTTCCCAGTCTACACTCACCCCCTTGTGCATATCCCATCTCTGGCTGTTAGCCCCATCTATATGTAAACAATTCTAAAATGTATATTCTTGGATCGTTCTGGAACACCAGAAACATGTTTCTTGCCTTCTTGACATCTCTACTTGGAAGTTTAACAGACATCTCAAGTTTGACCTACACAAAATCGAACTCACAATGTTCTAGCCCAAATTGACTTGACCAGCATCCATTTCATCTCAGTTAATGGAAACACCGTGTTTCCAGTGGTTCAAGCCTAAAACTTTGAAGTCATTCTTGACTTCTCTCAAAGCCCATTTTAACAAATCATGGTAATTCCACCTTCAATTTATGTCCAGAAATTAAGCCTTACAGCTTTTACCACCAACACAGCTAACACCCTGGTCTGAGTCATCATCTTTTTCCTGCAAGGTACTTACAATGCTTATACAGGCCTCCTTTACGATTACTTTGCCCCCATTTTACTCCTCTCTACCAAACTTCTCCTTCAAGTTCTACAATTAAATGGAGCACTCCCCAGCTTCAGGGCTTTTGTGTTTGCCCTTCTCTCTGTCCACATCCCCAGCTATAATGTAGGTAACTTCCTTAGTTCCTTCAAGCCTTGCTTTAATAGAAATATCTCAAGGACTCCCACCCTGCTCATATAACAGATCCTTCCCATCTTACTCTACTTTTTCTTTTATTCATTGCATTTGTTATCTTCTGTCATAATCTATAATTTACTTCATGATTATGTTTTTTTTTTAAATTATCTCTCCCTTGAATGGAAAATAAGCCACATGAGAAGAGTGATCTTGTTTGTGCCCTGATGCATTTCTACTGCCTAAAATAGTAGCTGACAATCTGACAACTATATATATATATATATATATATATATATATGAAATTAACACACATGTGGGTGCACATATAGACAAAATTTCTACCTGCTACTCACACAAGAAGCATTCAGGCTTTCATCACTTTCAAACATTTTACTGTAGAGAAGTGACATTTTTCCTAATAAATTCCAGGTACATTTTGAAGTTAGGGATTCTATATATTTTTCTCAAATCTTACATTTCAATAGCAGTTTATCAGTTTGGAAATGTACTCTGAATAGGTTTTAAAAAATGTTTTAGACTTAATTTTCTGACAATGCTGCACCCTGAAAAACTGTTCAACTTTCTTGCCATGGGCGATTGCTGAGTCAACTAAATATCTTCCTAGACCAATTAGATATATTCAACCTCTGGAAGCAATACTCCAATAGTGACAGCTACAAATCAATTAGAAAATTTACAAAGACACATTTAGTCAGCTTTCTGGGTTTTATTTTCAAATAAATAAATGAAAACTGTTACTAAATCCCATCCTAATGCTGTCACTGTTTTGCAATCCACACATATTCTTAGAAAGATTTGAAGTTGCTAACTTTAGTTACACTTATGTATACCTCTCTTTATATTTTTATTTTGTTGTTTAATTACTCCTTGCTATATTTCAGGAAGATAAGTAGATCCCAGAAGAATACCTCTTCTCTTGCATGCCTTTTCTCATTGACTTTTCTGTCCTAATTTCTACTTATTTTTATGCTTCATGTTAAATTCCAGGAATATTAATGTATCATTTTGTATATATATATATATATATATATATATATATATACATATAAACATATTTTCTCTTTTAAGGTTATTACTTGTAAATTTTGGGGGATATTTGAGTCTTACCTAATTCTCTCCGTAAAAGATAGATTAACTTTAACTAGAAATTATTAAAGATTTATATAATTTCCTATTCTCTTTTTAACACAGAATTATGTATTAAGAAAGAATTGTAGTCTGCCTTTGCATTCTATGGAAAACTAATTGCCAATGTGCTATTTATTCATTTTCAGCAAACACTATATGAAATACAATTTTCTGACTGACAAAATTCCTTTAGTTTTTACCAAGAAAAATGTGTTCAAGTAAAGAGAACAATCAAATGATTTTTATTTCAAATTGATACCATATTTTCTTTATCTATTTTCAGTACTTTGTATATCACATAATGATTTTCTGCTTGTTTAAAGATAGCTTTTTACCACAAACTGATTAACCAATGTAAAATATATGAGATTAAAATGGTTTCTAAATGTTCTCAGTTCCTAAATCTTTTAAGTATTTCTTGTTTGCATGAATGTTCTTATCCTCACAAAATGTATGCAGATAATGAAGAGCCAAAAGGAACAAGTTCTTTAATGCTATTGTCATTACCCTATAATGTAAGCCAATTTTTGAAAAGGGGGGAAAACATGTGATTTAAATTCAGGTCAAAAAATCCTGTGACAAATCATATAGATTAAGTAATTCGGAATTACACTGAAGATGGGCAGGGAAAAGCAGTAATAATAATAGAAAGTATTCATAGAACATTTTAATATTCCAGTAGCTGTTCTTCACACTTTTTCTATATGAATTCATTTAATCATCACAGCCATCCAAAGAAATAGATACTGTTATTTTTGTGCCCATTTTTCAGATGAGAAAAGTGACTCAAGGAGAATGGCAGCTGGACTAAGTTCTAACATTATAGAGGTGTGGGAGCCGGAAGTCAAGCTCAAGTGGTCTGTCTCTAATGTTTATGTTTTCCACTAACATATTTTGTTGCCTCTTAAATGTTGCATTTTTTCTAATTTTTAAATCATTTATTGATGTTTTTAAGAAGTTGATATTAGAGGACATATATCATAATAATATTAAAAAAAAAACAAAAACCGTGGTGCAAGCCTGCTAAGCCCTAGTACAGTGAATTTACTCCACAATTAAATGACAGAGAACTGACTTTTGTCTCTGGCAGCAATGTTATCTAAATAACCTGAAGAAACAACAGACAAAGCACACCTAGACATTCTAGGTAAAATGTAATACTACAATCTTTTATTAACATTGTAGCTGAACTCACAATATAGTATTATAGATTATCAGAGGCTAAAACGAAAAGGGAGTTAGAAATAAGAATGGCAAGTTAATACTAAAACTAAAGTAACCAGTGCATTGCTGCTGAGCTTATTAATCAAAAGGCTTGTTTGCTGGCAACTTGGGTTTTAATAGTGGCTCTGGAGACCAGAAACAAGACCTTAGGCTAAATAGCATCAAGGAGTGGGCACACACACACACACAAACACACACGGGAAGTCGAACTTTCAGAAGTTTTCATCCTAAGTGAACTGGTGGACTAGAAAAACTGTTCCTGATGGCAATGGCAAAATCCAAAAGCTAATTAGCTTATCTTGGCTTAAGGTCTGGTAGGAAAATATCTCTCTCATAAAAATTCAGTCACGGGCTTCCCTGGTGGCACAATGGTTGAGAATCTACCTGCTAATGCAGGGGACACGGTTTTGAGCCCTGGTCTGGGAGGATCCCACATGCCACGGAGCAACTAGGCCCATGAGCCACAACTACTGAGCCTGCGCATCTGGAGCTTGTGCTCCACAACAAGAGAGGCCGCGATAGTGAGAGGCCCGCACACCATGATGAAGAGTGGCCCCCGCTTGCCGCAACTAGAGAAAGCCCTTGCACAGAAACGAAGACCCAACACAGCCAAAAATAAATTAATTAATTAATAAACTACCCCCAACATCAAAAAAAAATAATAATAATTCACAGTCACAGTCTTCTCTAAGCAGTTAGGAATCTGATTTTACAATTGGTCCAGAAAAATGACAGTCAACAAGTTCACTTAAAATTTCCCAGGTTGACAGTAATCTAGAATGCCTGGCTGAATTAAGCCTCAATACTCTTCTGATGTGCAGATCCTCAACCAATCTTCATAGATGTCTCACAAACTAAATCTTGGGAAACCTGAGCTCACCATTTAAAATTACTAAATACATGAAGACACAAGCCACACTGAGTAAGAACTATCAGGAACATTTAGAAAAGAACTCAAACACCCACAACACAGGGTAAAGATAATAAAATAATTGGATGAAGAATGTAAAAATGACTATGTTTAAAGACAGAACTGAGAACAACAGAAAGGTATATAGTATTATCAGAAGAGAATGAGCAGCTGTGAAAAAATATATATACAAAAGAAAAATATAATCATTTAATTAAAAAATCAATAGTTGTGCTAAGTTAAATAACAAAGGAGAGAGAATTAATGAACTGTTAGAAAATATGTGCAGAAAATAAAGTAAAAGAAATGTGACAGCATGTCAATATATTTCTTTGCCCAGTTCCTTCTTCCTGAGGCAAAATATCATATGCAAACACTTCATTGGGAAGTGTAATACCAGGGGATCATAAGAGAGTGAAAATGGAAAGTGAAGCAGGGAAGCAGAGCTAAGAGATAGAGTGGGTTGCTGAGCAAGCTACAACTTCATGACAAGATGAATGATTAATCTTGCCTGAAACAGGAAGAGAAAGAGATGAGAATTGATCTTGCCCACTGGATTTCTTCTATTTGTTAAAGTTTATGACCTAAGGAGTTAGGTCCATATACTTTCCAGTTGCAGATGTGCAGATATCAAATAGATCCTACAGAGTCTCATGCCTCAGAAACCACTGGAAGCCCTGAGGTGAAGACAAGAGGGAGAAGTGGCAGGAATGATGTTAGTACCACTTGATATTATGGGTTGAATCATTTAGTGGCAGAAGGACTTAGGAGCAGAAGCCTCAGAAGATCCCTTAGGCTGTAAGGATGTTGGTCATAGTGACCTGGCTCCAGGACACAGAAAAAAGAAGCACAAACTATCTACAGAGCCTTTGGACCAGATAGTGAGGGAAAGCACATACAGAATCTAGCTGCCTATGAACTGTCTCTTGCAAATTAATATCCAGAAATACGCCCTGTGTTAGAGGAAAAATGAAGTCTAACGTTAATCTAATTGATGTCACAGGTGAATATAACATAGAGAATGGAAGAGAGGTAATGGTAAAAAAGATAATGACTAAATAATTTTAGAATTAAGGAATGATGTAGAATTAGAGAATCAGAAGATTTCTCAATGGCAATAGCAGAATGGGGAAGTTATGGAATATTGCCTTCAAAATATTGAATGAGAACCTCTCAACTTAGAGTCAAAATATATTCATATATCATAAAGTTATGAGAAAAAATGACATATTCAAACAAAGAAAGTTTACCAATAAGAGATTTTCAGGAACTATAAAAGGGTGTTCTCCACGAATAAGAAAAAAAAATTATAAGAAAATATTGTGATGTAAAAATATGTATTAACACATGAGTAAATATAAACAAAAATAGAGTGTACAGAACAATAATAAAAATAGCTGTAATAAGAATATGGGGCAAAAGACAAAATTGAAGTTATATGCCTAATTACAACATCAAATACAATGGAAGGGATTGATAAAAGATAAAATACTGTATATTTTCTGAATTAGACTGGGGTAGAGATAATAGATATAGGTATTGTCAAATCAAATACAAATGTTTGCATGTTTGAGAGTAAGTACAAACACTAAAAAAATAGACTATAGAATTACTATTACTGGGAAAAATTAGATAAATTATTATCCAAAAGGAGGAAGAATTTTTAAATGTAAAATAAAGGTCAGAAAATCAGAGTAAAAAGAAAGCTTATATTAAGTGACAGAAACAATTCCAAATAGATATTATCAATTTAAGATAATTGAACTAAACTCTTAATTAATAGTAGTGATTTTAAGGCCTCATTCAAAATATAAAATTTATATGTCAACATATTTCCATATATAGTATTATAGAATTTATAAAGAACACAGTTAAAATATAGGATTATAGAATATTTGAAAGCAGAGGTAAAAATATATGGCAGGAGAACACTAATCAATAGCAAGCTAGTAGAGCTACAGTAATATTAAGAAAAAATAAGGTTAAAAACATACTACACATAAGGAGAATTATTACATAAAATATATGTGACAACTCAGTTAAAAGATATTAAAATTCTCATATTTTATGTACTTATTGACATTGACAAATCATTCATAAGGCAAAACTATCTGAATTATAATGAGGTATTGACCAATCTACCATTATTTGAGAATTTCAATGTTAAAAATAGGAGATTTAAGTAATTGTAAGAATAAAAAAAATTGAAGAATCTGATTATCATAACTTATTTGTAGTTATTTATAGAAATTTGCACCCCTTAATTAAAAAATACACATTCTTCTTCAGTTGGAATAAATCTTATGGAAAACCATAAAGGAGTGTTGAACACATTTTAAAATGTCTTGTCATACACATAATATTCAATGACCATGATATAATGAATAGACATAAATAAGAAAAAGATAACTAAACATATTAAGAAAGTTAAAAATATGTTTTTAAATTAATATTAAAACCACAATGACAATAGACTCAGAGATATAGAAAACAAACTTATGGTTACCAAAGGGAAAGTGGGCACAGGAATAAATTAGGAGTTTGGGATTTACATATATGTGAATCTAAATACATATCTATACATAAAATAGATAAACAACAAGGACCTACTGTATAGCACAGGAGACGATATTCAATATTTTGTAATAACCTCTAAGGGAAAAGAATCTTAAAAAGAATCTATCTATATCTATATAACTGAATCACTTTGTTGTACACTTAAAGCTAACAACATTTTAAATCAACTATACTTCAATAAAAAACAAAACAAAACAAAACCATAATGACTTATCATTTCACACCTACTAGGTTGACAATAATATGAAAATCTGATAATGTCAAAAGATGGCTAGTAGGTAGAACAATGGAAGCTCATACATTCTGGTGGTAATTTAAATTGATTAAGACCATTTTAGGGAAAAATTTGGAATATCTAGTAAATATGTAAACTCCTAGCTATAATCTAGGAAAACTTTTGCACGGGGGACACAGACAAGAATATTCACAGTAGAAGTATTATTTCTCATAGCAGAATAATTATGTAAAATACTGTCCCTCTATACATAAGGAAAAATAAATTGTGATGTTTTCATGAGTATCTATTGTATAGCAGTGAAAATGAATGAATTAGACCTATATATGTCAAAATGAATGAATCGTACAAATATATTGTTATACATAAAAGTTGGAGAATAATGCATATATTCTGATTTTATTTACATATATATTAAAATGTGTGTATTAATATTGCACATGGTCTAGGGAGACATATATATTCTATGGATATATATACTTATGGATATATATACTTATATATACTGAATACCCTCAGAGGAAAGAGAACTGGATACAATTGGGAGTGTTAGCCAGGAGACTCCAATAGAACTTAAAATGTTTTGTAGGTATATATTGGTCACATGAATGTTGTTCTTTATGCTTTTTATAAATCAGAAATAATTTATAATGAATGTTAACCAATAGGGAGAACAATCAGATCAACATGTATAAATATCTGCTTAAGTCAAGAAATTGAAGAAACAGTTGTTTGGATTGAATATTATGATTAAGTGAAAGCTAAGGAATTTGGATAACATTCAAAGTATTTTAGTATAATAAAATTTATTTAAATTTAACATTCATCTGAACATAATTTTTAAAATAAATATTAATATATTATTCACTGTCACTTATGTTTTCATGAATGTACAGTACACAAGTGCTGCTGTACAACTTCCTGAAGACCATAACTTATGGGTATTTTATAAGTAACATAATTGTTCTATAAACAGTTGAATCATCCTTTACCAAAAATTATTCTTCTCTTTCCTTTAGCTACTCGTTTTTGTTTTGTTTTGTATCCTTTGGTGTCCTCTTGTTCCTTTGACTAACATGCAATGAATTTTCTGTCATTTCTGTAACATTTACACATTAACCTCCTTCCCAGCCTCATTGCACTCTTTTGACACATTACATTAATAATGTTGACTGTGATAAAAGAGGGAGTATCCATCACTTTTTCAGGAATTTATGCTAACTTGGGTTAAGAATTTATTTTATATCATTAAGCACTTAAACAGATGATACTCACAATACCCTGACATGCTTTTCTAAAAACTAAACTTCACACTGGACATCTCAAATGACCAGTCACTAATATTGTACAATTTAATGAAATGCAACAGAAAATGCACAGCATCACACTGAAGTGTTCTTGCTGCCAAAGCATTGTTGCTGAGTTGAATTATACCTTTAGCTTTAACATTAGTTTATAAGAAAAATCATGGATAGAAGGTCAAGTCAAACCTCACCACAGGGAAGCAATCAACCAAATCCAGCATGTGCAACATTCTACAGGACACACAGCCTGGCTTCTCCAGTGATAAGTATCATAAAAAATAAAAGGCAGAGTTTCTTAAAACCTCTTAAGAGATGTAATATTCAAATGCAATGGGCAGCCGTGTTTGGTTTAGTTTAAAATAAATAAAATGTTGGGAAAAAATCATTGCGGTAATAAAGAAAAGGAGACTATGGACAGGGTATTAGATACTATGGAGATATTTTTGTTTATTTTATTAAATGAATAAACAAAAATAAACTCAAAATGGATTAAAGACCTAAGTCTAGGGCCAGACACTATAGAACTCTTACAGGAAAACATAGGCAGACCAGTCTATGACATAAATCACAGCAAGATCCTTTTTGACCCATCTCCTAGAGTAGTGGAAATAAAACCAAAAATAAACAAATGGGACTTAATGAAATAGCTTTTGCATAGCAAAGGAAACCATAAACAAGACGAAAAGACAACCCTTAGAATGGGAGAAAATATTTGCAAATGAAGCAACTGACAAAGGATTAATCTCCAAAATATACAAGCAACTCATGAAGCTCAATATCAAAAAAAACAAACAACTCAATCCAAAAATGTGCGGAAGACCTAAATAGACATTTTTCCAAAGAAGCTATACAGATTGCCAAAAAACATATGAAAGAATGCTAATCATCGCTAATCATTAGAGAAATGCAAACCAAAACCCCAATGAGATATCACCTCGCACCAGTCAGAATGGCCATCATCAAAAAATCTAGAAACAATAAATGTTGGAGAGGGTGTGGAGAAAAGGGAACCCTCCTGCACTGCTGGTGGGAATGTAAATTGATACAGCCACTGTGGAAAACAGTATGGAGGTTCCTTAAAAAACTACAAATAGAACTACCATATGACCCAGCAATCCCACTACTGGGCATATACCCTGAGAAAACCATAATTCAAAAAGAGACATGTACCACAGTGTTCATTGCAGCACTATTTACAATAGCCAGGACATGGAAGCAACCTAAGTGTCCACTGACAGACGAATGCATAAAGAAGATGCGGCACATACATACAATGGAATATTACTCAGCCATGAAAAGAAACAAAATTGCGTTATTTGTTGTGAGGTGGATGGACCTAGAGTCTGTCATACAGAGTGAAGTAAGTCAGAAAGAGAAAAACAAATGCCGTATGCTAACACATATATATGGAATCTAAAAAAAAAAGGTTCTGATGAACCTAGGGGCAGGACAGGAATAAACATGCAGATGTAGAGAATGGACTTGAGGACACGGGGAGGGGTAAGGGTAAGCTGGGACGAAGTCAGAGAGTAGCACTGACATATATACACTACCAAATGTAAAAAAGATAGCTAGTGGGAAGCAGCTGCATAGTACAGGGAGATCAGTTAGGTGCTTTGTGATCACCTAGAGTGGTGGGTTAAGGAGGGTGGGAGGGAGGCTCAAGAGGGAGGGGATATATGTGTATATGGGGATATATGTATACATATAGTTGATTCACTTTGTTATACAGCAGAAACTAACACAATATTGTAAAACAATTATATTCCAATAAGGGTGTTAAAAAAAAATGAAGCAAAGTTGTTAGACTGATAATAAAGGTTTCAATTTTTGTATAAATTCTGATAAGCAATATTTCTGAATGTGACATGTGTACTATGCCCCTACCCTACACCCAAGCATCATAGTTAGCTTACTAAAACCTTGAGTCAAAGATATCTAAAACTAGTTTGTGCTAGATTGTCTTATAGCCAAAAGCCTCCATTAGAACCTCCTTTTTATGTGATTCTGCAAACTACATTTCCCACATTTCCTTAGTCTGCTGGCATTCTATTAGATGATGTTAATGGCAGGAACAAATTAGAGATTTTAGTGCATGTAAAGGGACTTCCTTCCTTCTTTCTAATAATTACTATCTATATTGTTCCAGCAGCAGACGACAACTGACTCCAGCTTGCAGCTTCTTTCAACCCTCAAACCCCAGGTCTGCCATGTCCTCTTGACAATTAGTACACCAGGCACACTGCAGGCTCCCATGCACTGGTCATGTGGTCCAATTACCAGTCAGGCTTTGCTCTTTCCTCAGAAGCCCAAACATCTCTTAATTGTTGCTCCCCATGCCCGCCCCTCTACCAGCATCAAAGCACTGCACTAGTGGATATGTATCTTGCTGCTCCTAGGTTTGGTTAATTCCATATATTTCCACTTTTTTCACCAGTTCTAGAAGTGACTGCTGCTTTGGGCAGTTATAAATTTCTAGGTTACTTCAGAGTTCTTTTCTGATCTTTCAAACTTCTAACATCAAGGTAAACAGACCTCCTTTGTTTGAAGTATGTAATATGTTTTTCGGGCTAGACCCAAGTGAAACACATTTTAAGATGGGGATCTTACCACATAGTTAAATCTTCTATAATATCAAATTATTTTTCAAATGATCAAAGGAACTTAATACTTGGAAAGGGTGGTTGGCAAATACTGTTAGCTCTAAATCAAGATTTTTTGGGGTAATATTTTGGGTGCAGGAAAAGGCATGGAAGAAGGGCTAAAAATAATATGAAATTCTGAAGTTCTTGGGCTTACTCAGGAAACTCTGAATGTAGAGGGAATGCTTTCAAGTGAAATTCCTGTAATATTACATAATAGAGGTCAGCAAACTATGGCTGGTGTGACAAAGCAATCTGTTGTCTGTTTTTATAAATAAAGTTGTATAGTCACATTTATTCATTCATGTATTGTCTATAAAGATAGAGGTGAATAATTGTGACAGAAATCGTATGACCTAAAAAGCCTAAAACTTTTACCATTTAGCCCTTTATTGAAAAAGTTTGCCAATAGAGTAGACAGTAGATCCAAGAGTAAAATACAGTGCTATTTGTATTGAACAAAGTTTAACACCAACATTAATTCCAAATATTAGACTTGGTGCAAGAATTCACACAAATAAGACATTGAATCATTTCATTCACTACAGGTTTCATTTGAGGCCAGGGGCAGTAGGCTGACCATCAGAGGTGAAGGCCACTGTCATAAGTAGCTGCTAATGAGGGAAGTCATGACATCTGGAAAGGGAAGATATCACAAAAATAATAATAAAAATAAAAATAAATTGTCTAAACCACAGAAAATAAAAGGAGCATTTTGTCCTTCAGGGTTATCACAGATACAAGAAAGTTTGCACAGACAATTGAAGATTTAAATTAGCAAATGGAATCTAAACGTTTTCTACCTCTCATGTCATTAAAGATTCAAACAACTCAATGCAATCTTCAAGAGAATTCTCAAGTGTAAAAAATAGCCATCCATCTGTAAGAATAAGAAACCATTTGTTCACTGGGCATATGAATTAGATTTATCAGTTGATAAAGAGGGGGACAAATATTTGAACTCTGTATTAATATACATTTAGAAATAGATCTACAATGTGAGACACTAAAACGCTGTGGTGTCTGTAATGGACACTCAACATAATTCAGGAGGGCATCATATATATTACAACAGAATAGGCAGTCATGACAAGTCAATACTCTGAGTGAGGGAAAACTGATCCAGAGGGAAAGGTTGCCCTATTTTAAAAATACAGTGGAGGCAGTCAAAGCAAATCACAAATTGCAGGAAATGCAACTATTAATTAATTAAAGGAATTCCCCTAGAATTTAGATTAAAAGATTCAAATAAGAGAAAGAGTGAAGATAATTAGATAGCTTTCTGTCCATTAACTGTCCCTGGAATTCCAGACTCGAAGATTCCCTGCTCATTTCACTTGAATATCTAATAGGGATCTCAAATTTAACAAGAACAAAACAAAATTCTTTATTTCTATCACTCAAACCTTCTCTTACAGTAGTGCTCATCTTAGTTAATATCACCTTCCTACAGTTGCTCAAGGCCAAAATCTACAAGTCCTTGATTCCTTTCTTTCTTTCACCCCTTGAGAAATCCACCAGCCCATTCTGCCACACTTATCTCTAAACCAATATCATCTTCTGAGTGTTCCCTCCACCTCTACCTCCCTGGTTCAGGTCAACATTTTCACTTACCTGTACTGATATGAAAGCCTACTTGCAGTCTTTCCTGCTTCCACTTCTGTCCCTCATGAATCCATTCTCCACGTGGCAATCAGAGTGATCATTTAAAAATGTAAATCAATTCATACCACTTTCCTACCAGAATCCCTAAATTACTTCCTTCTATAAAAATAAACTGTAGGAATTTGAAGGCAGTGGTGGGGTAGTTTTTTTTATGTGTGCTGCCTTAAAACCATATGGGACAAGGATAGCAAAACCACAAACCCACACACAATATCTACAACAAAACTAAATGTTAACATATTCCCACAAACCTCAAAATATAATCAGGTGGTGAAAAAACTGCTAAGAGCTAAAGATACAGATTTATCAGCATTTGTGCAGAAGAAAGCACAGGATCAAACAAAACTGAAAAAAAAAAATAATCCCCATATAGTCAAGGAGTCCTCACTGGAAAGCTTGGTGAGGCCAATTTGATGATGGCAGCTGAGAAAGAGCTGAGTTTAACTCAGTCCAATTCAGAGCTGAGTGAAGGACTCAACTAGCCATCTTTCCCTTCAGATAAGTAGAATAGCAGATAAAGGATATAAACAAACATGCATAAAACTGTTAAAGACAGCAAAGAAGGTTCAAAACAGGAGAACACAAAAGAAGCCAGGGAAATCTGAGAAATAAAATAATAGAAATTTTTGAGTTGAAAAAATAACCAAAATAAAAAGCAAAATATATGTTCTAAAGAACTGAAGACAGAATCAGTAACTGGCAAGATAGATGTGAAGAAATTACCCACAGTACAGCACAAGCCACTAAAGAGATTTAAATATATAAATATATATATTTATATATAAAATTAAAAATAATATCTAATTGCAGTATAAGAAATAGAGGACAGGGAAAATGAGGGAGAGATACATGCAAAGTGATATGACTTCACATTTTTCATAATTGAATAAAGATATGAATAATTAGATGCAGATATCACACCCACACACAAAAGAAATAGCATAAAGAAAGCAAACTCCACATCTAGTCACAACAGAGTCAATCTCCCGAGCACTAAAATGATGGGTAAGATTGATCAGTAGGAAACAGCTAAGCACTTACAAAGAAAAGACAACTGTACTGATTCCTTAAAATACTGGGAGAAAATATCTGGCAACTTAGAATTTATACTCAGCTAAACTATCATGTAAAAACCAATAAAATAACCAAATCAAATAAAAAAAACATCTTCAGACAAATCAAAATCAAAATCTACCAGCAGAGTTTTGCTGAACTAGGTCCTGTAAGATATTACTTATGGCGGATAACATTGAATCCAATAAGGATGGAAGTTTAAGCTGATACAAACATAAATTGCTATTATACATTAAAAAACCTTTAAGATTTACATACTTTGCACCAGAAATTCCTTCTTTATAAGTTTTGTCCTAATAATTTTGTCACGGATATGTGCAAATATTTGCCTACAAGAAAGTTTTTGAAATCAAATCCCCAGTAAGATGGAACTTGTAAAATACTGAAATATTATGCCGTCATTAATCATGTTTTTGTAGAAAGACATCTGTTTAAAAGCATGGATGTTTATCAAAGGTATATTATTTTCAAAAGCAGTCTACACTATTATATAGATTTTGAATACAATTTTGTTGAAATATTACTGGAGACATAACATCCGAAATATTAAAATTAGTTATCTTTGGGACTTCCTTGGTGGTCCAGTGGTTAAGACTCTGAGCTTCCGCTGCAAAGGGCTCAGGTTCGATCCCTGGTCAGGGAACTAAGATCCCATATGATTTGCAGCATGGCCAAAAAAAGCAAAAAACAAAAAGAAAATTAGTTATCTCTGGCAATGGAACTGTAAGTACTTTCAAATTGCTTTTTTGTACCTGACTATATTTTAAAATTATTTCTACAGTAA